>NC_043700.1:179432601-179442703 GCF_006229205.1 Suricata suricatta | reverse complement strand
TGAACATTTACAATCAGGCACTATAAGCACATTATACACATTTTCCTACTCCAGCTTCTTGATTATGTGGTAAAGTAGGTTGTAATATCTCTTCTGCAGAAAATAAAACTCAGGATAAACTTACTTACGTGTCTTGTTTGGAATCACATGTTCTTAGACAATGAACTGAAAATGCCTCCATCGATGCATAGAGATGACCATGAATAATTTCTTAAAATCCTTTCCTGGAGATGAGAAGGGTGATGGCGGTGGTTGATCGCCAGGGGAAGGTGGTCAAAGATGAACAGGTGCTTGCTTCTTCCTTAATGAGCAAGACCCCGAATGAAATTTCTTGGCCTTGTTAAAATATGAAATTTAAGTCAAAATTCAAGCAGGGAATGTGGTATCAAGCTGAAGGTGTTCAATTCAAATAGTTTATGCATGAATCACTAGATAGGCAGTATTTTTAAGTTGTAAATGGCATTTGGCTGGTTTCTTAGCTTTAAGCATTGTAAATGGATTTGAAAGTCTATTCCCCACTCCCATACTCATTTTGAAAAATGGGTAGATACCAAACTTAGATATCAAAGGGAAGTAGCTTGGCAGTAAAAGAACATCATTTTAAGAAGTAAGTGTTAGTGAGTAACACAATTTCATACCCACCACAAATGAACAAATGATATCATGACTTAGAAAACTGGCCGCTGGGCTGCTTCCCCTCCCCGACCTTTCACAGACTTGTCGCCATAACCTATTGATAGGTTGTGCAAATTCATCCCTGACTTCTTTTCAGGGTTTCAACAATGAGTTGCACATTCATTCAATAAGCATGTATTGAGCTCCCACTATGTTCCAGTGCCGGAGTCCAGCTCCTGCAGGTCCAGAGTTCCCCCGAAGGATGACGGTGTAGCCCAAAGAGAGAGGGAGAGAGCCTTGCGTTTCGTTCTGATCGCCAGACAGGCACCCCTGCCCATCTGGCAGGAGTCTCCATCTTGTCTGGTTCTCAAGGTTTATTTATGGCAAAAGGTACAAGGACAAGAAAGGGCAGTAAATGATTTCCCATAGATAAGTTTTACAATTTTAGCCACAGGCACTCATGGTGTTATAGGTATTTTTACAAAACCTCAGGTCTAGCCTCAAGGAAGTGACCTTTAACCAAGAGGCAAACAGCATTCTTTAGTAAAGGTCAGTTTTTTATGAGTAAGGGTCATTAGGCTGTTTATAACTCTAAGAGAAAGTTCCCAGAAAAACAGGTTCTCAGGAGATATGCTTGCTCTCATAGTCCCTGAGATGATTGATACATTTTGTTGCAGTAGTGACTACCACAAAGGCATTCAGGCCCAGAGGAAAATTATGTGTTGCATTAGGGTGTATCTAGTTTACTTATCTTTTCCCTGACCAGGTGCAGTCACGTCTCAGGGACAGGGCAGGGGGACAGGCAGCTCCTGACACTCAAGCAGAAATGAAAGTTTCAAGAGGGTAGATTTTGGGAGCTATCTGGGGGCAAGAGACTGTGCAAACTTGCCGTACCCTCACCACGAATTTTCACTCTACCGGTGAGTTCAAATAGCTCCCAACATCCCAGCAGTCTTCCAGGTATTTATACTAAATACTGGGTTTAGTATAACCCAGTGAACAAAAATAGAACACAATTTGAATGTAAATTCCTTGAATGCAGAAATCTTGATTTCTATTTGTTTCTTTTTACTGTTATATTGTCAATTCCCACAACAGTGCTTGCACCAAAGAAGGCACTCAATTATTATTTGCTGAATGAGAACAGACTAAATCTCGGTTCTCCTGTAGATTTATATTCTAGTGTGTGTGAAGGGGGTGGAGGTGAGGAGTCTAACAGTCAGAAACAAACATGAGCATATATTAGGTTATGCCAACACTATGCATAAAACTAAGGCAATATTACAGACGTAAAGGCATCAAGTATTGAGGGGAGTGCTTCTTACAATAGGGTAGTCAGGAAAATATCCTCAAATGAGATTCTATTTGGACAAAGAACAGAAAGATCTGAGAGATAGTATGGCTATCTGAGGAAAGAGTGTAGAAAGGTCCTGAGGAAGAACTGAACAATGAATAAGGTCAGAGTAACGTGAGCATAGAAATGAGGTCAAGTGAGTACCAGCTCATTGGTCAGTGCCAGTTCATATGCAGCCTGGTGGTCCATAGTTAGGGCTTTGAATTTCAGTCCAGGTGAGAGGTGAATACACTGTGGCAAATTGAACAGAGCAGTGATCTGATATGATCTATCTTTCAGTTTAACGGGATCCTTATGGGGAGCATAGAAAGAAGCTGGAAGACTAGTGAGAAGGTAAATACAGTGGTTCAAAGAAAAGACTGAACTAGAGTAAAGGTCTTTCTATCTCTGTCTTATTACCACTTCTCCCACTCAATCTGTCTGCCCCCTCTGCAGATATTTCTCATGTAAGTAAAATGTCAAGTCCCTGCTCAAAATTCTTCAAATCTTTCCCTTTCCTTAAATGATAACATCCAAACTAACTTCTGGGCCACATAAAGCAACTTTTACCTACGGAGATTATCCCTTCATTCTCTCTTGTGTTCCTTTCCTGCCTCTATTTCATTCCTTTGTCCCCACACACATTATAATCTGGTACAGGTTGATGGGATTTGGAGTGGTGAGGGTTCAGAGCTAATGGCCAAGAAAGAATTCTCAAAGACGTCTTTGTTCTTATTAAAGCATGGGTACAGGACCCGTGGGCAGAAACAGCACACTGGGGTTGTGCCTAATGACTAGTTATATACTGTGGAGTTGGGGGAAGTAAAATCACAAGGAAGTTTCTTAAAGGGATTTACATATGCTAAGGAAGATACAGATTACTGGAGGCCTCACTATCGTCAAGCTAAAGGTTTTTTGCCCTCTGGCAAAGAATTATTAAGACAGTAGGGGGCATCTAGGTGGCTCAGTCTTAAAGCATCTGACTTTGGCTCAGGTCATGATCTCACAGTTCATGACTTTGAGTCCCTCTTTGGGTGTAACATGAACCCCAGATGAGCCCCATTTCTCTCTCTCTCTCTGCTCCTTGTGGGATTCTCTGTATCTCTGCCTCTCCTCATTTGTGCCTGATCTCTCTCAAGAAAAAAAAAAAAGACAGTAGGGAGTTTCTAGAGATTTGGCTATTGACAAGATTCCCTTTTTGTAATTTACTGAGACTTTTGCAAACTGACAGAGACTCATGTCCTGCATGACTAGTGACTCCTATCAGTTCACCATTGGTTTTCTTTCCCTTTCCTTTGTCCTTGGGTAGCCTGGAGTGTCTGAGGAATATCACACACATCCCACCTGTGGGAGGCCAGGGGGTTTGTGCCAGTTCGGGCTTGATCCTCAGCTAGCCTTATGGTCCCTCACCATATTCCCCCTGAACAATTTTGGCCCTCCAATCTCATCCTCAATTTTTGACGGGGTTCTGTCCTGATAAACCCATCATCAGTTGAAAATATCCTAAGTGAAAAATGTCTTTAATACACCTAAACTACTGAATAGAACATCATAGCTTAGCCTAGCCTACCTTAAATGTGTCTACAACACTTACGTTAGCCTATAGTCGGGCAAAATCCTCTAACACAAAGTCTGTTTTATAATATAGTGTTGAAAACCTCATGTAGTTTATTGAGTACAGTATTAAAAGTGAAAATAGAATGGTTTTATGGCTACAACACAGTAAGTGTGGCACTGGTGTAGCCCCATGATCGCTGACTGACTGGGAGCTAAGGCTTGCTGTCACTGCCCAGCATCTTCCTGCATATCACCAGCCCAGGAAATCTCCAAATTCCAAGTTCAAAGTAATGTTTTTCTTGAATGTGCAATGCTTTCACATCATCATAAGTTGAACCACAGTAAGGCAAGGAACTGCTGTGTAGGACATTATTTTCAGCACTTGAAACCCAGTATTAATTCTACAGCTTCTGCTCCTTTGACTTCATATATAGGTGTTCCTCGCTTTTTGGAAGTTTGTATTAGGCCACTTTACTTTTATGAAAGACCTATGTTAGTGCAGTAAAACTTCGGATTGTGAGTATGTTTTTCTGAGAGTGTTCTGCAAGACACTAATAAATGCTAACTTGGTAAACAGCGATGTCTGACGTCTTGCAAAACAGGTAGTACATGACACAATGTCACATGACTACAACGGAGTCAGTGGTTCTTCTCTCTCTGTCTCTGTCTCTCTCTCACTGAGGGATTGTGGGGAATTATCTCCCATGCTCAGATGTATGTTTGATGAAATCAGTGATTTTTCAGAATGTTGGAAGGCGCCCACAACTGGCACTATGGAGAGTCCTTTGCTTTTCCATACAACAGGAAGCTTAGGAATGCTTTGCTTCATTCTACATCAGACTGCCTGCAGATGCAGACCTTTTCCTCTGCTGCCTTACTGCCAGGTGTTATATTAAATACAGTATAGGACAAGAGTTTATTAATATGGGGCTGTAGTCAACATCCATTAATGATATTGAAAGTTGTCCTACACAATAACCCTCCTCTCTCTTGTCTCCCTCACACCAATCACGAAGGTTTTCAAATGTAAGTGCAGGTTAATTTGTTTATTTTTCTTCATATTTTGTATTTTCTTTATTATTTTATAATATTATATTATATTACACTTTTAAAACTTTTTTTAATGTTTTATTTATTTTTTTTGAGAGAGAGACAGCTTGAGCAGGGGAGGGTCAGAGAGAGAGGGAGACACAGAATCTGAAGACAGGCTCCAGGCTCTGAGCTAGCTATCAGCACAGAGCCCAACGCGGGGCTTGAACTCACAAATTGCGAGATCATGACCTGAGCTGAAGCCAGACGCTCAACTGACTGAGCCACCCAGGCACCCCATATTACATTTTTAATATTAATATTATATTACAGTATTATAATAATTTTTATATGAATATTTTTGGATTGTGGAATGAATCATCTGAGTTTCCATGATTTCTTATTGGGAAATTCACTTTGATATACAAGTGCTTTGGATTATAAGCATGTTTCTGGAAAGAACCATGTTTGCACACTAAGGTTTTACTGTACCTATTTTCACTAACCAAAAAAAAAAAATCTGAAGAATTTTGCTTCAAAAAGAAAAGGCCACGAGGGAAAACAGCATTCAGCATTAGTTCTGCCATGAGCATGATGGAGGCAGCAGGCACCAGGAGCTGACAGGGTGTCCTCCCAACCTTCTTTCTGGGGACCACACTTCACATCTCAGCATGAAGCCACCAGAGGTTCCAGCTAGGTCTGTGAGCATCTGGGCTTTGTCTCCATCTATTGTGTGCATCTTAGAAGGTGTGTCCTAATGTATCAGAAAAACCTAAGAGAGGTGATTTGGGGGGTTCTGGGAATGCTCAAGAATTTTTCCATATAAATTAATGTTAATTGCTTCTCTTTACACCATTTAGGACTTGGACTTTCCTAAGTGAGTGGGAGGGATCAAAAGGTGTTTTGTTATGTTTATAAGTGTCTTTTGGACTTCACCCAAGGAAGGGGTCTGATTGTTAGGGTTGGAACTTTCAGTCCCATCCATGATCCTTCAGGGAAGAGAAAGAGCCTAAAGGTCGAGTCAACTGCCAATGACCAATGGTTTCATCAATCTTAATGAAGCCTACATAAAACCCCATGAGGACACGGTTTGGAACACTTCTGACAGAGGGAACACATGAATATTCACGGAGAGTGATACACTGGGTGAAGGCACAGAAGACCAGTGCCCCTTCCCACATAACTTGCCCTGTGCATCTCTTCCATCTGGCTGTTCCTGAGTTATGTCTTTTTATAATAATCTTACGATCTAATAAATAAAATATTTCTTTGAGTTCTGTAAACCACTGTAGCAGATTTATCAAACCTATGGAGAAGGTCATAAGAACCTTTGATGTATAGCTTGTTGGTCAGAAGTCCTGGTGATGAACTGGACATGGGACTATTGTTTGAAGTTGGGGAGCAAGTGAGGGAAAGATAGTCTTGTAAGACCGGGCCCTTAACCTGTGGAATCTGATGCTATCTCTGGGTCGATAGCGTCAGAAATGAGATGAATTTTAGGACACCCAGCTGGTGTCATAGGAAAGCTTGTTGGTGTGGGGAACTCCCACACACACACACAATGGCATTGAGGGCAGAATTTTAGTCCCTTAAAATGTTCCAACTGTCAC
Source organism: Suricata suricatta (assembly GCF_006229205.1). NCBI lineage: Eukaryota > Metazoa > Chordata > Mammalia > Carnivora > Herpestidae > Suricata > Suricata suricatta. The sequence goes on along the minus strand of NC_043700.1, from coordinate 179,436,559 downwards.
AAGAGCAGTATCATGTGAAACATTTGTGGGGTGGCTGAAAGAGCTAACAAATAAACCCTATAAGTTGAAACGACCAGATTAGTATTAAGCAGGTTTATCTAAAGATGGAACCAGAAGAGCCACAGAGGGCTTATTCACTTTGCTTATTTATTTATTTCTTCACTTGGGAAGGTAAAAACAAGACTTATTGGGTGAAAAAAAAGAACATACTCTATTTTTGTCTCCCCCTTTCCCTTCAGAGCTTCCTTTATGGAATGCAGCTGCCCTGCCCCCACTGAGAGCTTGAGCAAGGCTGAAGTCTTGTTCAGTCTTAGGTAACAGGAAGCCCTATGATCCCTTTAGGTTTCAAAATGCTATCTAAGTTTAGAAGTTAGAATATCAGTCCAATATTTTAAGAACACTTTTATCTTCATCCCAAGTTGAGACGTTTTCACTTTCTCCCAGTTGGGGCTGGTTGGAAAGAAGCCGCCTGGAAAGGGATTTGTCCATTTCGCTCCAATTTTTGCTCCCCTCCATCCCTTGATTTGTGAGTGTTTTTTCCTCCAACAAGAAAGTTGAAATAGGGACAGTGCAGGCAAAATAAGGGAATAAGATCTCTTATTTCACTGGAATTGCAAGAAGATGGCTCTGCATTTTTTGACATGGTAGACATATGTTTTCTTAAATTTGTTGCAGCCTCCTTTGCTGTGTCTTTCGATTTTGAGCCTCTTCAATAGAGATGCTGTGTCTTCCTCTGGCCACAGGAAACTACGCCTCCCCTGCTGCCACCTGCCACTACACCTCAGGGTCTCTCACTCTGCAGTCTCCTCCCTCCACCAGGAATCCCTCCTGGGAAGAGTATCTTTTAAAAGAACTCCAAACAAATAGTTCCACCACCACCCAGAACGTGTATCAAGACCTCTGAGTAATTCTTAGAAGTCCTTTTCATCAACCTGAAGTCAGTATAGCTCTTTCCTGAGCAATCCTCTTTACATCCTCTCTCAATATCCATTCTTTTGTTGCAGGATTTTTTTTTTTAATCTCAGTACCTCAGTTTCATTGTCTCACCACTTTGAAGAATGAAGAGATTGATATGAAATGAGCAGAGGCAAAAGTTTATTAGAGCACAAGATTAGAAAGTAAGCATGGTAAGAAAGCTCTCTTTACAGAAAAGCCACATTCAAAAGTGAGTGCCTGAAGCTATAGGTCAGGGTCTTTGTTTTTTAAGTTTCTAGTCAGCCCTTCCCCTTCATTCTTTCTCAAGTCCTACCCTTATTGGCTTGATAACTCTAGGTGCTGGGTTATCCATCCCTGATTGGTTCATTTTCATTGTATGAGGGGTGATCTATGACCATATCATTCCTTGTGGGTCATATGTTTGTTTTATGGCTTACTACTTATTTTTAGTTAGGTCTTTAGTCAAATTCCTGAGGGGAAGTAGGTGGTGTCTGTTACATTCTTAAGAGGAACCTTATGCCTGATGGGGTTGGCCTGGTCAGACACTCCTAGCATTGTTCCTAAGTATGTGTTTTTCCCCACCCAGGGACCTCAGGTCCTAATCTTTCCCTCTCTGCCTAGTGAATCCTATTTTTTCCTCTTCTACTTTCCATGATTTCCCATGAATGAAGATCTTCATGGCATTTCCTTTGGAGTTCTGCATGTTTGTATGGGAAGTGTCTTCCAAATGTCATGTCTGTTGTACACCAACAACTTGACACATCTAACAAACATGTATTGGGTGCATACTGAGTGCCACAGTCCTTTCGTCTCTGTGACTTACATTTACCAGTAGACACAAACACTAAATAGATACTTCGAACTGACATTATTTAATCTCAGTTGTGATTCAGTTCTATAACAAAGTCAGAGCAATCAAGAGCATGTTAATGGAAGACAATAAATATTCAAGAGTTTACTTCTTGGTAGGTTGTTTGTGTTGAGCACTAAACGATAAACTAGAAATTAGCTAAACAAAGGTTGAGGAAGCAAAGAATGTTCCAAGAAGAGGAAAAACATGCACAAAACTCCAACATTTCATAATCGTGTTTCAAAATGACCCTGTGGATTATACAATAATCAACTATGTAACTTTATGCCAGAAGTTTAGTAAAGTAGAGAAAAAAACTTAACAGCACTTGACAATTATACAGTATTCTGATACTTCCAAGTTATTTTGTTAATTTTGTCATCTGTCAAGTATGAAGAGAACATAAACTTTATAAAACTCTACAGGATACAAATATATATGTCATACATGTTGTCATACACACCGAATCTATGTTATACAAGATTACATACCATCATGGAACAACATAAGTACTAAAGGATGAGGGCTGAAATAGAAGGAAATATTCCATTCCTTCATTCATTGAGTCCGTCAGTCATTCATTTTTTGATTAAAGAATAATCAATTTTACACATTTGTCCACAAATCGATATTTTGACATATGTACCCTCCTGAAACCATTAGCATAATCAACAAAATGAAAATATCTATCACCTCCTCAAAATTTCCTTTTTAAAAAATGTTTATTTATTTTTGAGAGAGAAAGCATGAGTGAGAGAGGCGGAGAGAAGAAGGGGGACACAGGATCACAAGCAGGCTCTACCTGGACAGCAGGAAGCCCATGAAGGGGGCTGGAACTCATGAACCATGAGATCATGACTTGAGCCAAGCAGGGAGATCAGACACTCAACTGACTACGCCACCCAGGAGCCCCTCAAAGTTTCCTTCTGAACATATGTAATCTAGGTATAATAACCTCTATAACATCCTTGTCTACTGACTATTACCTCTGTGTCAGTTCTGTATCAACCTTGAATTGATTGATTTTTGTCTCCCTGGGAGGTTTGTATTTTTTTTTATCCTTTGCATACCTAGTAAATGTTTGATACATGTTAGAAATCATGAATGCTAATTTTTTGGTTGATGGGTATTTTTATATTTCTAAAATATTCTTGGACTTTTTTTTCCCCTCTGAGTTGCATTTTAGTTACTTGGAAACAGATTGACTCCTTCAAGTCTTGTGTTTGAAAGTGTGTTAGCTGGGCTACAACAATGCTTAGTCTAAGGCTAATTTTGCTCTTCTCTGGGACAACCCTTTCTCTATCCCACCCAATGCCCTGTGGGTTATGTGGGTATGACACTCTTACCTCTTCTCTTTTGGGTGGCTATTTCCTTGGCCTTTGGAAGTTTCTTCACACATATGTGCCAACTGGTATTGAGATAAATACCAGAGGCAAAACCTCCGCAGTCTCTCTATTTGCATGACTCTCTCACACAGGTACTCTGTCTGAAAATTCTAGTCTCCTTGTTCTCCCTGAACTCAGAGCAGCATCCTGAAATGCCAATTAAATTCGCCAGGTCCATGTATCCTATTCTTCCCTGAACTGTGCCTGAAGACCCTAGAAAGGTAGAAAATTGAGGAAATCCTTAAGATTTGCTTCCTATCTCTAAGGGATCAGTGTCCTTCATTGCTGGTGCCCAGTAAACTGCTTTTTCATATCGTTTTCTGCTTTATTGTTGTTTTATCTAGGAGGGTAAACCGAATCTCTGTTAATTCATCCTGGCTGGAAGAAAAATCCCATTCATTCATTCATTCATTCATTCATCCTTTTACTCAGTTTTTAATAGGTGGTATAGACTGATGTACACTGGGGAAAGAGCAGTGAACAAAACAAAAGAATTACTACCTTTAGGTGGCTTGCATTGGACCTGGTGTTGCAAAGATCATTAAAAATAAATAACTACATTACGTATATATGTACATACACACATATATATACACACACACATATATATACATACATATATATATATATATATATATATAAATGTTTATATTTGAGAAAGAGACAGAGTACAAGTAGGAGAGTGGCAGAGAGAGAGAGGGAGACACAGAATCTGAAGCAGGCTCCAGGCTCTGAGCTGTCAGCACAGAGCCTGACATGGAGCTTATATTCACAAACTGTGAGATCA
>NC_043700.1:179421070-179432501 GCF_006229205.1 Suricata suricatta | reverse complement strand
TACAAGTAGGAGAGTGGCAGAGAGAGAGAGGGAGACACAGAATCTGAAGCAGGCTCCAGGCTCTGAGCTGTCAGCACAGAGCCTGACGTGGAGCTTATATTCACAAACTGTGAGATCATGACCTGAAGCCAAAGTGGGACACTGAACCAACTGAGCCACCCAGCTGCCCCAAATTACATATATTTTTAAAGTTAGATTGTAGTAAGTACCATAAAAAAAAAAAGAAAGACAGGGAAGGAAAGCAGGAAGTACTGACAGGAGATACATTCAAAACAAGGAAGGCGACACTAGAAAGTAATAGAAGTAAAAGAGTAACCATGTTATTATTGCGGGGGGGGGAAGCATTTCAGGCGGAGAGAAAACATTCCCAAATGTTTGAGGAATAGAACGGAAGCCAATGTGATTTCAGCAGATTGATTGAGATTAGATGAAATTTGACAGACATGAGAACCAAGTATCCCAGAGCCTTGGAGGCCATTTTAGATGCTGTGGACCTCCAGGGAGAGGAGAAGTGCTGGAACATGCCATAAGGCTCAACATGATTGTGCTGGCTGTTCTCATCCTAAGAGCCTGAAGGTGGACAAGGCCTGAAACTAAGAAGGCAGTTACTTGGCTGGCCTTAGACATACAGCTGAGAAATAGTGATGCGATAAATCAGAATCACAGCAGAAGTGAAAAAGTACAAATTTCTAGACAAATTCTGGAAGGCTAAGTCATCAGAACATGCTGGGGTTTTGATATGAGGAATGAGAATGAAAACCCAGGGTAACTCCAGAGTGTTTGGCTGGTGCAACTGGAAAGATAAGGATAAATTGCCCCCAAACAGTGGGAGCCGGGAATTGGGATGGAGCTGAGGAGGAGCCCACGTGCATGAAGGGAATGATGGCCCATGGCACATGCGGGGAGCAGAGTTACCGCAGTGGCACATGAGGTCCATATTGGCACATAATGGTAAAAAGGGGTGTGAAAGTCAGTTGTAGTCAGATTGCAGGAAGCCTTGGACACCAGCAAAGGATTTCATAATTTGTACAAGTTAGGAGAGAAACTAGGTAAAAGTCTTTGAGACACTTCAGTGAAAACTTTATTTACAAAAGCTTCGTCCAGCAGTTTTGGAATTCTCCAGCTGCTACTGCAAAGCCAAAACGGGTAAATGGAATTCTATGCTAGGAGCTTTTCCCTGAGTTTCTGAAACCGTGAATAAGGCAAGTGGCACCGATGTAAAATGCTGAGGAATATGGCCGTGGGCCAAGTTGGTGTATAGTAATAAAAAATGCAGTGACTCATTTTGAGCAAAGGTGTCATACAGACTGTGATATACCAAGACATAAGTCACAGATGGCAGATGACACTTTAAAGAACATACAAACATTAATAAACTCACAGCCTATGAGGCAAAGTGACAGCAGGGAAAGCTCTGAATGAAGGATAGGAAGTTTGGGTACTGTCCTAATTTCACTGTGGCCAGCTATGATGCTTGGGTAAGACATATGGCCTCTCAGCGATGCAAATATTTTATCTGTACAGAAAATATCTAATCTACCACTAAGAATCATACGGACTCGACAAAACACTTAGGTTTTCCTTTTTCTCCCTTCATGTGATGGTTAATTTTATCTGTCGAGTTGAGTGAGGCCAGATTCACATTGTTTCTGGGTATGCTGTGAGGGTGCTTTTAGATGAAATCAGCATTTGGATCAGAGGACTTCAGTAAAGGAGAGTGTCCTGCTCAGTGCGGGTGAGCATCATTCAGTCTATTGACAGTCCGAATAGAACAAAAAGTGGAGGATGGAGGAATTTCACCTCTTTTGTTTTCTGGCCTCACTGACTCACTGATTGAACTGGAGCATTTCATCCTGTCTTCCTCCGCCCTTGGACTAAGGTTTATGTCATCTGTTTCCCCAGCTTTCAGACCTTTGGACCTGGACTGAATTACATCACTGGCTTTCTTAGGTCTCTAGCTCCAGAGGTCAGATCTTGGAAAATGATATAGGTATAGAGATAGACAGATAGATAGACAGACAGACAGATAGATGGTAGATAGATAGCTAGAAATACACATATATAGATATAGATCTCTATATGATCCAGCTATTGAGGACTTAGGCATACTAAGCAGTTTTACTCCTTGTATTTAGTAGAACACAAACGCAACAACACTACTTTAATATCTTTTCAGGGACCAAGAAAGGAACTGGGTCATCCCTTCTGTACCCTTTGTGATTGTTCTGGAGCTTGGAATATACAGAGATACGTTGGATGCTTTCTTAAAATGACTGTCTCATGGGATAGAAATAATATTTGCACTATTTGAATAGAGGAATACGATGGCCACAGTCCATGAAAATGAAACATACAGGTTTAAGTTGTTTGTGTAAACTGTTTATATGAAAAAAAAGCACTAAGTTCCTTCTTTCCTTCTTTCTTTCTTTCTTTCTTTCTTTCTTTCTTTCTTTCTTTCTTTCTTTCTTTCTTTCATTTATTATGCCAAAGACTCCATTCCCTTAATCATTTCTGTGCATTTATTTTTACTATTCTCTGTGCTGACTGCTATTTTCTGCCCAGAAAATTCCCCATCTCCATTCATAATCCCACAAAAAGCCACTCACTCAGAGAATGGAGCTGTCCCCTGCACTGAACTGCCACGTCTCCCAAATATACGTTTTGTTTCACCCCTTTCCTAGATGGCGGCTCTGGGGCAGTGGAAGATTCCCAGCTTCACTTCTAGCACTGCCTTGCAATTCTGATTATAGCCATCTCTTTCCCACACTCTGGTTATTCTGAGGGTCCCTGTATTGGAGAACTTTATTTTTCCTCTGTGTCCCATCTTCCTGGATTCCCATGAACAGCACAGTGCTAGCCAAATGCATTCAGTGAATATACCCTGACTGAAATCACCTGGATAGTCTCGAATATTTCTGTTGTCATCTGCTAAACAAGGCTTCAGAGAGCCGAGATACTATGGAAACAGGTTCATATAAATACTTCTATATGAAACGTGCTCTGCCAAAGCTCTCAACTACAGAATGAATTTCTTCAAACTGAAATCTCTTCAAATAATTGCACTGGAAACCTGTGCCATCAAGCCATGCTTTTCAAAAATGCTTTTTCTCTATCAGATCACATTAACCACCTACATATTATGGGAAATGTCAGTTCCGAAGTGCCTGGTTGGCACAGTTTCCCTGCTGCATCAAACCTCATCTTAAATTGTTAGCTTTACCACTGTTTGGGATAGATAAGTACAGGTAAGAGTTTGTACTTGTTTTTTTTAAGTTTGTGCTTCTTAAATGCTATTTTATTCTGGTATAGCCTAAAACACTTAGAAGGCATAGAAACCACCAGCATAAGGCAGAAGAAACCTTTTTTATTTGGACATTTTATACTTTCAGATATATGCATATCTAGCTATATCCATTCACTCACTAATGAATTTTACAAATATCTAAGGTGCATGTACCAGGCAAACTGTTGAGGGGTGAAGGCAGCGTGGAGAGCAAAACCATATGGAATCTACTCTCATGAATTTATAGTATATGATATATTTTTAAACAAGGTTGCACTGAAACTCAAAACTGATATATTCCTTAAGGATGTAATCATTTAATTCTAATCCATTTCCACCCATTTCTGTTCCCAGTGATATTCACTGTGTTTTAACAGCCTCCTGAACACTGACAATTAAAATGAAATTAACACATTGCTTTTACTGATGGCAAAATATAACATGCTGAAATTTATTTCAGAATGAATCAGAATTATTAAATAATTAGAAAGAGTTTTCCTTGCCAGGAAATAAAAAGTGGGGATAATTAGAGCTACCACCTGGGCTAGAATCCCGAGATGGGTGACCCAGTGGGCAACCTGCCCAAGAGTCACAGAAGATGAGAATCTGATTCACTGTTCTCAGTGGGAGCAGTTATTTGATATTATTATGTTTTCATCACTTTCCAAGCCCATGAGAATTTCCTTTAAAAGTTCAGGCTTTTTACATCTTAAGAGAAGGTCTTGATTAAAAAGATAAAAGGAAGGGAAAATGGAACTATGTAAGCAGCAGAGGAAAAAAAGGATTATTTCCTAAACTGCTACTCTACTTCCAGGAGGCAGAAACCCAGCATTGTTTATTTATTTTTTTTAATTTTTTTAAATTTATTTTTTGAGAGAGAGAAGCAGCATGAGCAGAGGAGAGTCAGAGAGAGAAGGAGTCACAGGATCTGAAGAAAAGCTCCAGGCTCTGAGCTAGAGGTCAGCACAGAGCCTGACGCAGGGCTTGAACCCACGAACCGTGAGATCATGACCTGAGCCGAAGTTGGACGCTCAACTGACTGAGCGCCCCAGAAACCCAGCATTAACTTTACTTGAAATACTGGTTCCAGAGAAGTCTCACCATCTCAGACATAAATAGTGACCAAAAAATAAATAAATAAGAAATAAATAAGAAATTAAAAAAGAAAAAGCTTTTGGCCTCCAGGTTCTATCTATATTCTCTGTTCTCTTAGACCAAAACCTCTGTACCTGGAGGGGGACAATAGATTCTGCATGAGGAGGGGATTTCTGCCCGAGTCATAGAGCTTTGTCAAAACAATCCAGCTCTAGGAGTGCTTAGACCAACGCTTCCACTGAGAGAAGAAAACAGAAGCTAAACAAGCAAGAAAGAGACCACCGTCTCACGTCCCTTTGGTGAAGTCACGAAAATAACCTACATGGAATCACTTTAGAAGCAGATGTGAAAAGAGGTAATAAATTGGTTAGCAAACACTCCAATATTTTCAGACTGAGAAGCTCAGCCAGTGCTCCACTTAGTATCTATGCAAGCACATCAAGCAGAATAACTACAACTCCTTCCCTTCAATGACGAAGCCAAATCAAGTCTTTCCACCACTGCTTCTTCTCTCTTAGTTTCCTTGCAGGAGCAAAATAGCACTTTCTGAAATTAAGACAAAAGCAACACTTGACTTCTGTCAACGTTTGTTCTTAGTCTACAAGAAATTAAACTGCCCTTAATCTTTGTGTTTTTTCCGCTACTGACTTAACTTCATGCTGAAGGCATGCAATTGTCTTCCTCTTTTATAAAAATAGGTTTTAGCAGGTTTGAATCTCTTTTGCAAAGTAAACAGATAAAAATATTTTTTTTTAAAAAGCCATCAGTGGTTTAATTTTGGAAGAGCTAGAATTTTGTGGGGATCATCAGAGATCACAAATAATTTTTCACACAGAATCTCACATAATTTTCATAATGGTTATTCCTCTCTATGTGGAGTTTACCCATATTTATCCACCTATTTATCTATTATTCCTTCTCCAGATGAAGAACATGGAGGTGAAGCCCAGAGATTCTCAGTCACTTACTTATGTCCTCAGGACCTTGAGGAGCAAAACCCAGGCTGCCAGGCCCTCCCCTCTCAGTTCTCACTTGGGCGCCACATTGCCCCCCACAGTCCATTGATGCTTCAGGTCCCTGGTGAGTACAAACCCATAGCATTCATTCAATGGATAGTATTCATTTCTGCCCATCTTCCGTCTTTAATTTCATCTTCCATCTCTTGAGTCTTCTTTCCTCCTCCCCCTCTTCACAATCATTACCTTACTCTTCAAAGAAACCTATTGTTAGTCTCAGTGAGAGCCATTATCAAACTTCACAGGAAAGATTATGAATTTTTAGTAATTTCTTAGAAACAAGTAATAGTCTCATTCAATTAGAACTTGTGCATCTAAATTTGCCAACTTTCTCCTCTCCATCCAAAAGTCCTGTATCCCAATCACCTCCATGTTTTCTAAATAATATGCATAGCGGGTGTTTTTTGTCATATCCATTTTAGAAATTATTTACTGAAATCCGATGACAAAGGTTATGCTTTTAGAACTCACAGATCATTGCCTTTCCCTCCATTTCCACACATTTGCACACAATCATCTTCACTCATTCTATCCTTCCAATAATTATATAATTAACACATATGTATTATAAAATCTTACATAATTATAACTTCTAGTGAACTGACAGTTGTAGCTACATCATTGATTAGATCATGCTGTTTACATCTGAGCTTAGTAACATGCTATGATAACCATTCCTTTATTGTTTACTTTCATGTTTTTGTAGATAATGACTTTTTTCACTTAATATGTTTAATCTTTCCTAACATAGTAGTAAAATCCCTCTAAATACTATGTTTCATATGACTAAACACATCAGGTGACCTGATATTGTCACTGTTTGGCTGTGTGTTTATGACTGACTGGTTGATTTCTGCATTGGGTCCCCTGGACCCTGGGTGGTCCTGCTGCAGTGTAGTCTGCTCACCCTCCAATTGCCTTATTTTCGTCATATTGGAATTTCCCCTTTTGGCTCTACTGTCTGGATTTTGTCATTATTTATTTTTTTTTTGCTTTTTTTGATATTTTTGAGGATCCAATGACTTCTTGGTTTAAAAGTTCATTTTGGTATATTAAATGTTGCAAAACACATTTCTGGAAATATTGTAGACAATACATTCTAAAAATCCTTTATCCACAAAAGACCTAGACCTATCAGCCATAAGAAACTTCATTTTAAATTCATAACTGAGCTCACAATAAAACAAATTGAAATCAACACGTATAAACATATTGCGTCTGTGGAACACACCAAGGGCAATGAAAGCTTGAAAGCAGCCAGAGAAACAGACACCAAATTATGACAAAAGAAATACAAACAGAGTCAAAAGATCACTAAGAGCAGTGGAACATTTTTTAAAAGATGAGAAGACATAATGGTCAATCTAGAATTTTATGCCTTGGAAGCTATTAAGAATGAAGGCAGAAAAATATGTTCAGAATTCTCCTCCATCCCTTCCCCCAAAAACTGAGAGAATTAACCATCATCATAACTTCAGTAAAAATATTTAAGATGTTAAAAAAAATGTATCAAACTTCGGAAATAGAACAAGTGACCATGTGAGCCACAAATGGTGAGTGAGAGAGGGCATGTTCTACCAAGCTTCACTAATGGCCACTGATTCTCTGGGAGAATGCAATACTGTTTGCAAAACTGACTAAGGTTCAGACATTTCACAATCCTGTAAAACCGTCAAGATGGGTTGACGCTTTGGTTTTGCTCATTAGAGAAGACACCGCAAAGGACATGGTGTAGCATCCGGGATCTTGGAACACAGCACGTGTGACCCTATTTCTGAATTCCTCTCTTGATCCAGCCATGTCATTCTACTTAGAAAACAAAGAAAACTTTGTCACATGCTCACAATTTTTCTAGGAAAGTTTTAAAATCAGCTGTTGAACAATTTCTTGACAGGGATATACTTCAAAATGAGAGAAACCAAAACTCTCAAAATGAAGAGCAAATTGTAACATGTGGGTAAATCTAAATGAATAGTCATCTGACAGTATAATAAAATAAATAATTTGGATGAAACTTAAGACAATGGAACTAAAAATGAGCAGAATTATGAGAAGTAGTTATAATTAATACATTTTGTTTCTTATATTGTTCAGGAGAAGGCTAGTGCTATGGATTAACCTTAAAACTGTATTATATACATTTATTATAATTAAGGTAATCATAAAAATAGAATTTGAAAAGGAACAACTAACTAGTTGAAAAAATATTGAATAGAAAAATACTTCAAAGAGTGATAGAAGTAAAAAACTAAGATGGAGAACATTAAAATATCAGAGTAGGGGTGCCTGGGTGGCTCAGTCGGTTAAGAGTCCGGCTTCGGCTCAGATCATGATCTCATGGTTTGTGGGTTCAAGTCCCACGTGGGGCTCTGTGCTGACAGCTAGCTCAGAGCCTGGAGCCTGCTTCGGATTCTCTATCTCTCTCTCTTTCTGACCCTCCCCTGCTCGAGCTGTCTCTCTCTGTCTTTCAAAAATAAATTTAAAAAATTTAAAAAAAATAAATAAAATATCAGAGTAATTAGAACACATGAAAAAGAATGATAGAAGTAAATCAGCAATTAAAATAAAAGTGCGTAGAGTGCTTTTACTAGTGACAGAGTCTGTCACATCAGATTTTGAAATTCATTGTTATTTACAAGGCACATGCTAAAAACCTAAGGATGTTGAAAAGCACACTGTAATATCAAAGACTAAAAAATATAGGTAAATGCTAACCCAAAGACAGCTACTACACCTGTCTTTGTCACAGATACAATAAATAAAGCACATTATTATGGATGAAAGACATCTGAATTATGATAATATGTATAATCACAAGGAAAATATAAACGTTTTCAGTATTTATCTACCTAACATTCACAACCCATAAAGAAAAATTGGCAAGATTAACTTCCTAATAGGAGGTCTGAACACAATAATCTGCATAATTAATAAATAAACATATCCATTAATAGTATGTTTGAGTTCCTGTTTCTCGTTAGAGTGTGTAAATAGAAATGGCAAAATAAACCGTTTGAAAAAGGAAGAAAGTTCTTCCCTTAATGTTACATGTGGACATTGTCTTTGCTTTGAGGTGGGGGGAGGGCGATAGAGCGGGGAAGGGGCTGAGCCCGGGAGAATCCAAGCAGGCCCCACGCCCAGCCTGGGGGGCTGGACCTCACACCGTGAGCTGAAATCCAGAGTCTGAGGCTTAACCAACTGAGCCACCCGTGCTCTCCTAGAAGCTCTCTTCTATAGATGTTATGCCAAGATACCACATGTGTTTCAGAATAATTTACTGAGATATTAAATCGTGTTTTGTTTTGTAGCTGTGGAATAATCAGGAATACAGGCTTTTTTTTTGGTGTCCCAAAATAAAGCATTCCTAAGAAAACTTCTGTAAGCTGAAATGATGTAAAGCATAGACCCAATTTTTCAAAAGTTGGCATTAAACACCTTTGGTTGTACCCACAACCTCCATTCAGTTTGGTAAGTTTATTCATTTATTTTTTAATGTGTATTTATTTTTGAGACACAGAGAAACATAGTGTGAGCAGGGAAAGGACGGAGAGAGAATATGAAACAGGCTCCAGGCTCCAAGCTGTTAGCACAGAGCCTGACACAGACTCGAACTCCCTAACTGTGAGATCATGACCTAACTTGCAATCCACTAAACCACCCAGGGGCCCCAGGGCTTTTCTCTTAGAAGCAAAAAGTATCTGGATTTCCTTCAGTTAGCACAAACAGCTACTAATGGAGGTCTTTGGTGAAAGTAAAGTGGTATAATGTGAACTTTCTGAAAGGAGGAGGTACCTGTAGTAAGAATTACTTTTCCATTCGCCCCTTACGTACACTCGAGGACTGTTAATCCTGAAGACTTCACCTCCAGCCACATTTACAAGGTTTGGGTTTTCAAAAAGAAGTAAATTATACTAGGCCCGGGGTGGAGAGAAGCCCTTTCCTTTGGAGAGTAGGAGGCTGGGTTGTCAGAAGCCTTGGAAGGCAGAGGGAGGGAGAAAGATTTGGTCTCCGTTTGTGCTTTTTTTATGGTGGTGACCGTTGTGACAGGTTACATGACAGATGCATACCACCCTGAAGTCTTTAATAAGTTGCCATATAGACACTGAAGGTCATGGAGCCCAAGGGCCATAGCGCCATAGCTCCAGGAAAGATCTCCTGTCCCACTCTGGCAAAGGGAAGGGGGAGTGAAGTAGACCCTGGGGCACCTCAGCAGTGCGCACAATGAATCCAAGACTGAAGCCTCTTTTCTTATTTTCTAAACACCACAAATACCTCATCCCTATTGTGACTTAAACAAGGTGAAAGGTGAGGTCAAAAGGTCCCTCAAAGCCCAAATTAGGTTAAATTGCTCCCCCTTCTAACAAAGTGAGAACTGGGAATAAGATTTAACTTAAGTTTTGAAAGTGTTACCACATTTTTATTCTCCAGAGCATTAAGAGAGTACAATTCATATTTAATACACCCCATGAAAATTTTTCCTATAAAACATTTTATTTCCAATATCCGTATGTTTGACATTCTCCAGAGGACTACATTTGAGACCTCCAGGTTTTATAAAAAAAATCCTTTGGTCTAATTGAGACGGATTCTATATTTTGCTGTCTACATTTTTTTTGATTCTCACTCTTTCTTTGTAAAGTGAAAATAACAGTCCTTTCATTAATGAAAAGCATCCTCAATCAACACCAGCTATCTTGATCTCAGTGTTTGGAAGGGACCTGGCACACGGCACGTGCTCAGTAAATAACTAATGAATGAGCCCTATGCCACTGTCAATTCTGTTTCTCCTGCAATGAAACTGAGCCAACACAGTTAACTGACTTTTACTGATTTTACAGACAATGTCAAAGTCAGAATTAAATTGCAGATCTAATTCAAATGTCTTTTTCTTGGCAGGAGCCCACTCTGTTTCAAGCTTTGGGCTAGAATCCACCGGTGGGTCTCAAAGTCAATATAATTGGTCAGGATTGGCATTTAAAAAATGAAATCGAAGAGAAAAAAATGACAGAATGGCAGGCATAGCTCAGCAGGCACAGCATAGAGTCATGTAGACAGGAAAACAGCACAAAGCAAAACAAAAGAAAGTCTAGTGTGTTTAGCATAATAAGGGCGAACTAGAGCTTTGCAGAACTTGTGCATATATTGAGTCAATAGGTAAATTGCCCTTTTTGCCCGGAGCCATGGCCTAAAATGTTAGAAAGCCAATAAATGAGGCCACTTGTTTTCCCAAATCGCTCTTTAACATTTGCCAAAGGAAAATATCCCTTCTAACCTGACTTTCTGACTCTATCCCCTTTAAGTCACTACAAAATTTATTTTAATCATGACACTTTCTACATTTATAGAAAGTTATGAAAACAATCATAGAGATCCTTAAGCTCAAATATACATTAACCTGTATTTCCTCTCTGCCCTCCCCTCCTCTCTCCTCCCCCTCTCCTCTTTCATTCCCTCCTTCCCTCACTCCAAACCCCTCTCTCTAGGAACACAATGTTACAGACTCAGCTAAGGCTCCACTCTGTCCTTATTATAGCAGAAGTAGGTATACATTGTCCCCATATGTAATTTTGTACTTTCACCACAGATTTATCCATTCATAATTCATGTATGCATTGTTTTATATATAGGAATCATTTAGTTACTTCTTTCCCTTAGCCTAAGTTTCTGAGATGTATCCACTTGTCCTGTGAAAGATTGTTATGTTATTTTAAACCGGCAGTATTACAATGAATATCTTAACACACATTCTCTGTGCACATGTGCTGTGAGAATTTCTCTACCCTACATATCGAGAAGTGGAATAGGTCTGCCTGAGTAGGTTTGGGGCATGATCAAGGCTCCTAGGTTTGAAAAAGTGACTGCTACCAATTTACACTTACGCCACAAGATTCGATAGTTGTTTGTACCTACATCATTGGCATATTTGCAGCTATCAGACTTATTTATAGTAACCATCTATTGGATAGTGAATTATTTCCTTAATCTTAATTTTTCTCATGATTAGCGAGGTTGAACATCTTTCTAGGCACAAAAATGG
>NC_043700.1:179414582-179420970 GCF_006229205.1 Suricata suricatta | reverse complement strand
TGAAAACTAAACATTTCTGGAAAAAATGGATAAGAATATCTTATATTTATTGAACATAGCCAAGAAATTTATTTTTAATAACTGAACCACAGATGGGATGCCATCTGTCAGCATATGGCATTGGCTCTTAAAGCAATGTTTACATCTGGGGGATATGACGCTTTCTTTGAGAGAATAAGAGGCATTATTGGACTAAACATGAAGAGGAGTGATTTTAGATTCATGAATATTGTAAGTTTGCTAAGGATAGAATCAGAGTGTTTATATGCATACAGTTTTCATACACTTGGGTAGATAAAAAGAAAGAAAATCTGTCCATTGAAATTTTGTTATAATAATAGAAAATAATTGTAATTTTGAAATTGTTGGCTTTTTTTTCTTTCATGACAGGCAAAACTATGGGTATGAAATAATGAGATCACCAAATTTATGAGTTTTTGTATATTCACTTTGACTCTAAAAGTTCCCTATAAAGATACTAATATAGCATTTTAATTTATTAAAATCCCAAATATCAACTTTATTTTTTCAAAAAAACATATACAAAAGAAGTAATCTTGTTCCTTAAGTTTCAGTAACTTCAAAAATTTTATCTGATACAATTTGGTCTGTTTTACTATTCATAAATATGCTTATTTTTCATTAAATTTGAATTTTAAAACATACTTAGAATATGTTTTTGTTAGTTTTTATTTGAAAAGCACTAACCATATATATTTTTAATGCTTATTTATTTTTGAGAGACAGAGACAAGAGCATGAGCAGGGAAGGGGCAGAGAGAGAGGGAGACACAGAATCCGAAGCAGGCTCCAGGCTCTGAGCTGTCAGTGCAGAGCCCAACACAGGGATTGAACCCACAAACTGTGAGATCATGACCTGAACTGAAGTTGGATGCTCAACTGACTGAGCCACTCAGATGCCCCAAACTTATTTTTTAAATTACCATACCACAGATTTTCTCTTTACTTCCACCTAATATACCAAAAACTTGATATATATGATTGTACAAAATTATTCAAATTACAAAACTCTACTGAAAAGAGATTATGAACAGATATTCAATAATAATGATAACAACAATAATATTAACAACTGTGCTTTCAGAGCATTCTTTATGTAGCACACTATGGGACTTAAGAAGCACTCTCTTGAATCTTGAAAATAACACCTTCCCCAATTTTAATTTTCCCCTGGTTACAGTGGAAAACCTGAATTTAGTGAAGTTAAGTGATAGGCCGGACATCATAGACCCTGTACTCAGTAGCATCTGACCCGTACTCTTTCTGTCCAGCCCGCATCCCCTGTATGAGAAGATTTCACAGGCAATCAGACATTTAATATCTGATTGTTGAAAGGGGGACAAGATCAACTGCATTAGTAATTAGTGTAAATTGCAGTCACAATGAAGTACCAGTTTCTACTTACCAAGCTCAACTTGTATTTCTTTTTTTAAATGTTTTCATTTATTTTTGTGAGAGAGCGATTGAGCATGCACGTGTGCATGCAGACACACACACACACACACACACACACACACACACACACACAAGTGGAAGGGGGGCATAGAGAGACGGAGGCGGAGATCTGACAGTGGGGCTCCAACTCAGGAACCGATGAGATCATGACCTGAGCCGGTCAGAGGCTTAATGGACACTTTAAGCCACTCAGGTGCCCTCAAGCTGAACTTTTAAAGTTTAAATATTGTCATTAAAAATTAGGGAAATGGTTACAAATACTTCAAATGTGGTTGTATATGTATAATGTATTCGGAAAATACCAGTCAAGATCCCCAAAATGTTCAGGAATTTTGATCCATTGCTTTTGGTCTGAAGTTTTTAATAATTTAACATATGAAGTATGCTAAATTGTAGGAGGCTTTCTCTGCAGCAGAATGCATCTAAGAAGACAGAAGTGATAAGATAAATTATCCTCAGTAAAAAGATGGTCGAATCTTACTATAAACTACGTACTTAACAAGCTGCTTGTTGTTAAGTCATATATTGAAAAGACAATTACATAGACACAGCCAAACAGAGGAGACATGGTATCACAGGCTTCTGAATTTATTCTTTCTTAGAAAATTTCCTTACTCAACTTCTAAAACTGTTTTTCCACTTGTAAAATGGATACAGTAATTAATATATTTAACATGTTTAGATAATTGCCTGGAACATAACAAATGCTCAGCGACTGGAATTTTTATTATGTAGAATTAATTACGGAAAAGAATAGAAAATGTGATCAAAAGTATTACACGGGTACATATGAGCAAGGAGGCAGAAACGAAAATTTTTATCTGTTCAGTAATTATTTTATGGTAAATGATTCTTTTTTAGATTTCCAGGGACATCTAAAATTAGGCTTCGTTAAATTTTTAAATTAAAAAAAAAAATCTACTCCTAAAAAGCCACTCTGGAACAAAAATATTTGGGGGAAAGGATTAAACATGTCCAAAGGAGAAAAATTGAAGTATGGCTAATTTTTTTCAACATACTGTTTTTGATAAGAGGATGAAATTTCTTAATGAGAAAACAAAACAAAAATCTCTCTTTGCATTAACTGTATTGATAGCACAAAGCACTAGGAACCATACATTCAGTTCTGTTTTTTTAATTTTTCTTAATGTTTATTTATTTTTGAGAGAGAAAGAGACAGAGTGCAAGCTTGGAGGGGCAGAGAGAGAGGGAGACACAGCATCTGAAACAGGCTCCAGACTCTGAGCTGACACAGGGCTCAAACCGACAAATGGTGAGATCATGACCTGAGCCAAAGTGGGATGTTCAACCAGCTGAGCCACTCAAGTGCCCCATCAGTTCTGTTTTTAAAACAAAAACCAAATACAGATACCAGTTACCTTACATCATGATTCTTTAAATCCAAGAAAATAACTATCTTAAAAAGGTGTTTGGGGTATGTATGTGTGTATGTGAGTGCATAGGCACTCCTGTGGTCAATGAGTTGAGGTTATCACTAAACTTATAGTAATGCCAGAGATCTGGGAATTGCCAATAATAGTTTTTTTTCACCTACAAATTCAATCAACCCATACCACAGAAATATCACAGGCACATTTTTGATACTAAGCTCCATTAAGACCTCTGAATAATTTCTCTGAACCAAGGGACACCAAAGTTTCACTGCTGTAAGGATTGGCCACATCAGAATCATATATGGGCACTAGTTAAAAATAGAGACTCCTTGATCACTTTTGCATCAGTCAGAGAATGTATCTCAGGAATGCGTAAGCTTAGCATGGATTCAAGGTGATTGTGATGTGTGACACACTCATTGGTCATATCAAGTTTCTAGCTCTCAAAGGCTTTTTCTCTTTTCCCACTGGGTTTCTGATGCAGCAGACAGAATCCATTCAAGCCAGTTTGAACAAAGCAAGATTTATTGCTGGGTGTTGAATGACTTTCTTGGGAAGCAAGATAAAATAGATAAGAGAACAACTCTCAACCTGACAACAAATCTAGAACAACATACTGTTTCTGCCTCTTCTAACATCAGGGGCTTCCAGAGAAGGAAGCTGCTAAATCGGGACACGGATGTGACAGCTTCCAGCTCCCTAACCATGCCACCTCCACCAGCCACACAAGCAAGATGGATGCTCCACCACCCACTTCTCTCTCCACTTGACCTTACATCTGTGTTCAAATCTTACACAGTTGTTTTGGATTAGTGTGCATACAGAAACTTTGTGAAAATGAGTGAGGAAATTTTAGTTTTTTAGCCTTTCCAGTCCTAGCAGAAAACCTAGAGAAAAGTTGGGGAAAAGCAATGGACAATTTATTGCAAGTGCTACAATAACCCAGGTTCTGTAGTCAAATCTAAATTTAATTGGTTGGACACAAGATTATTCAGAAAATGACTAAATTTCATACCTTGAAGCTGTGGCATTGTCTTTATCTCTCTCATTCTCTCTCTCTCTCTTTCTTTTTCTGATTGATACCACCACTCATGTGAATCATCGGATTATTTCATGTGGACCCCCTAATCAACAGGTATCACTTTCTGCTATGTTTTATGAATATCTATTATTTTCCTTACCATTCCAGGAAAAAAATCCATAAATCCCTTAATTGTATATGCTCCTAATTCAGTGTAGTTTTTGCAAGAGAAGGTGCTTATTCTCAAAAATCAGTTTCTCTGGAAGTGTACACGATTTTGCCATTCTCATCTGTGCTGCTATGAGTTGGAAGAAATAAATGGACAAATGTTTCAACTTTTACTACTCTCAGTTGTTTTAAAGCATTATAGAATTATATTTTTATATAATTTAGAGATATTCAGATTTGGCATATGTGTGTGTCAGTCTACTGCCAAACGTTAGAGTTGGTTGATAACATTGCATACAAAGTTTGGAAGGGTCAATTTCAGAGTAGACATTTGTTACTACTCTTTCCAGAATACATGTTTTTTTCTTCCAAAATAGCTGGTCTTCACTTCCCTATTGACTCAGATTATAACCATGGACCATGCCAAAATTATAACTATGTATTTACATGCACCTAACTTGCCCCACCAATCTCTACATTCTTAGTACTTGGAGAAGCCTACTGCTAGATACATCCATAAATCCAACTTCCTACTTGTATTTTCCTAGTAGAAAGTGCCTAGAGGAAAACACAACTGTGCTGTTTGACATAGTGATGACCCACCAGGGCTCTCACAGACACCCAATGATACTGTTATATTTGCTGTTAACAACAAATCATTGTCCCGTTCCCCAGTTGACGATTTCGTACCTTTGGTTTCTCCTGCAACCTTCAGCCTCATCTTCATTTTCACTTACTATGTTTTCTACAGCAGTACAAATACTGAAGCAATAAGCATAAAACTGCCAGGCCCCAACCACATATTCACCCACCAATCTAATCTCTGCCCATTTATTTTACCTTGTCCTTTGAACATGTAATTACAGATGTACTACCCACATTCCTATCTAAACCAAGGTATATCCTTGGATCTACCTCATTCTCTCCTGCCCTCTTAAAGACATTGATCCATCAGTTAGTCCCCAGTCTGTGGAATCATCAAATTGTCTTTCTTTACTGGAGTACTTCCATAAGCATAAAAACAACCATGCCAGCCCTCTTCTCTCCAATGACCACAGTTTTCAGCCCAAAAAAATAAAAAATAAAAAACCTCCTTAAAAATGTTGTCTATGCTCCTTCTCTGAATTCCTCCCTTCTATTGCTCTCTTAAGCCTCTTCAAATAGGTTTTTATCCCCACAATTGTACTGAATCAATCATTAATTCATTGATTCTACTGAACAATCGTTTGTTTCTTTATTACCAATGACTTACCTGCTGCTAAGTACGGCTGTCAATTCTCCATTCTTATCTTCCTGGACCTATCAGAAATATTTGGCCCAGCTGATCACTCCTACCCTTTGAATGGCTTTCCTTTGTTTGGAATCTTAGATACCACACTTTCTTGTTTCTCCTTTTACCCACAAGCCCAATCCTTCTTTGTAGTGTCTTTTTTCTTGCTTCTTCTCAATTTGCCTTCTTACTGTGAGAATTTCCAGGCCTCAGGTCACCTTCTTCTTCTCTTTCCTACCTATATTCATTGTTTAAAGGATCTTATCCAGTTTTCTGGCTCAACAACACCTACATGCTACAATGCCTAAACTTTGAACCCCACCCAGTACTCTGCCTTGTAGTCTAAACTATTATGCCCAACAACCTCCCGGATAATTTCAGCTATAAATTAGCATGTCTAAAAATAGGTTTCTGATTTTCTTCCTCAACCTGTCTTTACTACAGTATTGCCCACTTTGCAAAAATGTAAGCCCATTTTTTTTCCAGTTGGTCAGGGAAAAAACCAGTTATAGAATCATCTGTAACTCCTCTTTTTTCCTCCCACACTTTATATCTGTCAGCAAGTCCTTGTGAGCTCGGCTTTCAAAATGCATCTCATATCAGACCTCTCTTCTACACTGTGACCAATAACACTGTAGGCAAAGGTGTTATTTGTCAAGATGATCTCTTGGCTGGATTATGTTAGAAGTCTATAAATTGGTCCACCTACATCTCTATCCATCCACAGTTTATGATTTACACAATTGCAAGAATTGTCTTTTTAAAGCACAAATCAAAGCATGCCACTCTTGTCCTCAGTCCTTAAGCCAACATCTTTCTTTTAGCTTCTAAGACCCTATTTGTCTTTTCTCCACCAAGTTTGATATCCTCCCTTCTCTCTTTATTGTTTATTATGCTCCTGGCCCACAAGCCTCGCTGCTTTTCTCAAACATAGCAAACATGCTTCCAGGTCATGGCCTTGGGCATTTTTCTGTCTGGACTGCTCCTCCTCACTTACATGCTGCATTAATGGATCCTCACTTCAGATTTCCTTATCAGAGGAACCATTCCTGGCCACTCT
>NC_043700.1:179413331-179414482 GCF_006229205.1 Suricata suricatta | reverse complement strand
GAAGAAAAATATAAGTAATTAATTTCTTCTAATCATAAAACAACAGAGTTTTGTCATATAACTGAAGGAAGAAAGGCAATGTGTTTAAGGAGGTAGGTTCCTTAGACAGAACTTTGATAGCTCGTGATCTCTGGAAAAAGAGATGGGTGGACAAAGCAAGTGGGAATCATGCTTGAAGGCAAAAGTAATCAGATCTTGGACGATCTTGAGATTTAAATCCATGGTTCTCCTTCCCCTTGGCATCTTGGTGCTGATGACGGAAACGATATGCTCTTGTCCTTCCCTTTCTTTCTCTTTCTTACTCCCCGTCTCTTTTCCTTTTCTATTGTCTTCCTTCTCTGGAGCAATATGCTACCCATAAGTTCTAAGCATTTTGTCATTCAATCATTGTTCAACAAAATTTGCCAATCCTTTTTGTTCAGAAGGCCCAAAGCATGAAGAAATATGAAAATATTCATTGGAAGTTGTCTTCCAACAGAAATTAGAAAGTGGTTTAATTAGTACCAATATAATGGTGGGCATTGGCAAATATGAAACTAAAATGTATTCTCCTGATTTCCCATCTCAGGATCTTGACATTTTAGCACACATGTATTATGTTTCCTTATAGGAAACAGTGACTGAGGGAACTAAGAGTTTTGGAATAATATCTCTGTCATTCCTACCAATTTGGAATTAACATATCAGAGAGCTAGAAGATGAACTCAGGTGGGGAATAAGGGAAAGTGGTTAATTGCAGCTGAAGTGATACTTTGAAAATGTAAAACATTAATTCATATATTAAATCATATATCAAGAGAATACAGCAAGTGTCAATACTCTCTAACATGATAAGTATTAGAATTAATTTTACACTCCAAAAAGACCAGGTCAGTAGGAAATGGAAAATGATATGCCAGTCTCACTCATAAACATGATAAGAGAATCCCTAAATAATGTTAGGAAACTGTGTAAGCATTTAAAGATGGCCCACAAGATTCTCCTTTTGTTTTAATTTCTCCCCGTGAGTATGAGTACATTCTGCAAATATAATGAGCTGTCATTTCCATGCTTATGTAACAACATATGGTGATGATAACAGAATTTTGCAGATATAATTGAAGTCCCTAATCAATTTACTTTGAGTTAATCAAAAGGCAGATCATCCCAGG
>NC_043700.1:179411639-179413231 GCF_006229205.1 Suricata suricatta | reverse complement strand
TTATGTAACAACATATGGTGATGATAACAGAATTTTGCAGATATAATTGAAGTCCCTAATCAATTTACTTTGAGTTAATCAAAAGGCAGATCATCCCAGGCGGACCTGATCTAATCAGGTGAGGTCTTCCATGAGAGAGTCTCTGGCTGTCTTGGATAAGTAAGTCTCTAAGAGCTGAAATTGGCTTGAACCAACAGATAGAGAAAAAAAATGAAACATCGGTCTTATAGTCACAAAGAAATGAATTCTAACAACACCCAAGGAGCTTAATAGAGGATCCCAAGTCCAAGCTGAGGTCACAGCCCTAACACCTTGACTTCTGCCTGGTAAGACTTTGAGCAGAGGGCTTACTTTATATCTGGACTGGCTGACTGAATCTTGGAAAATATGAGATAATTAATGGTTTTATTTAAAGCTATTATAGTTGTGGTCATTTGTTACACAGTATTAGGTAGTCACTAAACAAACCAAATCCAGAGTATTTTTGGAAATAAAATAAATATATAAGGTAATCATCAATATTAGAAAGTACATTTCTGAGACTTACCCTATTAAATTAAAAGTGAAAAACTATACAATCATCTCATAACGGCAGAAAAAATTGATACAGATTTGTTAACACCAGGGATAGAAAGAAAGATGCCCCTATCACTGCCATTATTCAAATTGGAGTAGACAAATTAGGGAACACATTAACAGAAGGCATAGAAATCCAGATGCAAAGTTCCAAATAAGAAAATATGAAATTATTGTTTACACACTATATGATGGCTAAATTAAAAATCCATAAATTTGTATGGATAAATTGGTTATAATTAACAAAATAATCCTGCCAGTTTGGGAAACATAAGAACAATATACAAAAATCTCTTGTGATTCTGTGCACAAGTAATAAGCAATTACAAAATGTATGAAGTGTAAAGAAAATCAACCACATCTTTTATAATAATGACAAAACCATAAGGTTATGAGGAATGAAACTAATGAAATATAAAAATTAAATGACAAAAGTCTTAAGTTAATGGAGTATTAGGCCATTTTCTTGTGAGAAAACTTAAAATTATAAACATGAGAATTATGATCTAATTAATCTAGAGATAATTTCAGTTACAATCAAAATACGCCAAAGGTTTCTCATAAAACCTGAAAAAGTGATTATAAACTTCAAATATAAGGGAAAAATTCTAAAAATAGATAAGAAATCCTTAAGGAAAGGAAAGAAGATATGGCTTATTAGATTCTAAGTTGTTAAAAACTATATAATTAAAGTAAGATGCTATTTTTGCATGTATAAACAACCAGAGGAAATAAAGAAAACAGAGCTTTAAAGACCCCAAATTTATACAAGCATTTGGTACATGAATTAAAATGTAGCATTAGAAACCATATTGGGAGGGATTGACGATTTCCAGGGAATGCTGAGACAATAGACTATTCCAATGTAACATTAAACCAAATTCTCACATCATTCCAGACACACAAATATATTTCACGTGCATTAAGGATGCTACGGGAGTCAAAATTATAAAGAAAATGTGGACTACAATACAAAGTCTATATTTATATTATTAGAATGACAATTGATTTCAAAG
>NC_043700.1:179409946-179411539 GCF_006229205.1 Suricata suricatta | reverse complement strand
TTATGTAACAACATATGGTGATGATAACAGAATTTTGCAGATATAATTGAAGTCCCTAATCAATTTACTTTGAGTTAATCAAAAGGCAGATCATCCCAGGTGGACCTGATCTAATCAGGTGAGGTCTTCCATGAGAGAATCTCTGGCTGTCTTGGATAAGTAAGTCTCTAAGAGCTGAAATTGGCTTGAACCAACAGATAGAGAAAAAAAATGAAACATTGGTCTTATAGTCACAAAGAAATGAATTCTAACAACACCCAAGGAGCTTGATAGAGGATCCCAAGTCCAAGCTGAGGTCACAGCCCTAACACCTTGACTTCTGCCTGGTAAGACTTTGAGCAGAGGGCTTACTTTATATCTGGACTGGCTGACTGAATCTTGGAAAATATGAGATAATTAATGGTGTTATTTAAAGCTATTATATTTGTGGTCATTTGTTACACAGTATTAGGTAGTCACTAAACAAACCAAATCCAGAGTATTTTTGGAAATAAAATAAATATATAAGGTAATCATCAATATTAGAAAGTACATTTCTGAGACTTACCCTATTAAATTAAAAGTGAAAAACTATACAATCATCTCATAACGGCAGAAAAAATTGATACAGATTTGTTAACACCAGGGATAGAAAGAAAGATGCCCCTATCACTGCCATTATTCAAATTGGAGTAGACAAATTAGGGAACACATTAACAGAAGGCATAGAAATCCAGATGCAAAGTTCCAAATAAGAAAATATGAAATTATTGTTTACACAGTATATGATGGCTAAATTAAAAATCCATAAATTTGTATGGATAAATTGGTTATAATTAACAAAATAATCCTGCCAGTTTGGGAAACATAAGAACAATATACAAAAATCTCTTGTGATTCTGTGCACAAGTAATAAGCAATTACAAAATGTATGAAGTGTAAAGAAAATCAACCACATCTTTTATAATAATGACAAAACCATAAGGTTATGAGGAATGAAACTAATGAAATATAAAAATTAAATGACAAAAGTCTTAAGTTAATGGAGTATTAGGCCATTTTCTTGTGAGAAAACTCAAAATTATAAACATGAGAATTATGATCTAATTAATCTAGAGATCATTTCAGTTTCAATCAAAATACGCCAAAGGTTTCTCATAAAACCTGAAAAAGTGATTATAAACTTCAAATATAAGGGAAAAATTCTAAAAATAGATAAGAAATCCTTAAGGAAAGGAAAGAGGATATGGCTTATTAGATTCTAAGTTGTTAAAAAACTATATAATTAAAGTAAGATGCTATTTTTGCATGTATAAACAACCAGAGGAAATAAAGAAAACAGAGCTTTAAAGACCCCAAATTTATACGAGCATTTGGTACATGAATTAAAACGTAGCATTAGAAACCATATTGGGAGGGATTGACAATTTCCAGGGAATGCTGAGACAATGGACTATTCCAATGTAACATTAAACCAAATTCTCACATCATTCCAGACACACAAATATATTTCACGTGCATTAAGGATGCTACGGGAGTCAAAATTATAAAGAAAATGTGGACTACAATACAAAGTCTATATTTATATTATTAGAATGACAATTGATTTCAAAG
>NC_043700.1:179408787-179409846 GCF_006229205.1 Suricata suricatta | reverse complement strand
GTAGGTTCCTTAGACAGAACTTTGATAGCTCGTGATCTCTGGAAAAAGAGATGGGTGGACAAAGCAAGTGGGAATCATGCTTGAAGGCAAAAGTAATCAGATCTTGGGCGATCTTGAGATCTAAATCCATGTTTCTCCTTCCCCTTGGCATCTTGGTGCTGATGACGGAAACGATATGCTCTTGTCCTTCCCTTTCTTTCTCTTTCTTACTCCCCATCTCTTTTCCTTTTCTATTGTCTTCCTTCTCTGGAGCAATATGCTACCCATAAGTTCTAAGCATTTTGTCATTCAATCATTGTTCAACAAAATTTGCCAATCCTTTTTGTTCAGAAGGCCCAAAGCATGAAGAAATATGAAAATATTCATTGGAAGTTGTCTTCCAACAGAAATTAGAAAGTGGTTTAATTAGTACCAATATAATGGTGGGCATTGGCAAATATGAAACTAAAATGTATTCTCCTGATTTCCCATCTCAGGATCTTGACATTTTAGCACACATGTATTATGTTTCCTTATAGGAAACAGTGACTGAGGGAACTAAGAGTTTTGGAATAATATCTCTGTCATTCCTACCAATTTGGAATTAACATATCAGAGAGCTAGAAGATGAACTCAGGTGGGGAATAAGGGAAAGTGGTTAATTGCAGCTGAAGTGATACTTTGAAAATGTAAAACATTAATGCATATATTAAATCATATATCAAGAGAATACAGCAAGTGTCAATACTCTTTAACATGATAAGTATTAGAATTAATTTTACACTCCAAAAAGACCAGGTTAGTAGGAAATGGAAAATGATATGCCAGTCTCACTCATAAACATGATAAGAGAATCCCTAAATAATGTTAGGAAACTGTGTAAGCATTTAAAGATGGCCCACAAGATTCTCCTTTTGTTTTAATTTCTCCCTGTGAGTATGAGTACATTCTGCAAATATAATGAGCTATCATTTCCATGTTTATGTAACAACATATGGTGATGATAACAGAATTTTGCAGATATAATTGAAGTCCCTAATCAATTTACTTTGAGTTAATCAAAAGGCAGATCATCCCAGG
>NC_043700.1:179407033-179408687 GCF_006229205.1 Suricata suricatta | reverse complement strand
TCTGTTTTGGTCCCTGTGGTCTCCCTTCCACCTAGAATGGATCCTGGTTATAACTGGTGCTCAATACAGCCTTGCAGAATGGATGAATGAACATTCTTACAGTTTTCAATCTGAACTTGACTATCTCTTCGTTTTCAGCCCTTACCCTTAAGTTAAATGCGTACTGAGTCAGTTCATCAAATGATCCTTGCCATAGTGATTAGTTGAGAGGCCAACGTGTGATGTGAGCAAATTCAATAAGAATAATCTGGTGTTTGTGATGGCTGCTGTGAAAGAAAGCCTCTCTTCCCTGGGGCTTATAATTGAGAGTGTAGTTAGGGTTGCTGCTGCAAGAAGCCACCTTCCTGAAGCCTGAGGAGAAACTACCGCATGGATAGGAACTGAGCCAAATGAAGAAACAGAAATTCAGGACACTCCTTGAGCCCTGAATCAACCCAACTGTTTTCCAAAGCATTGTAGTCCTGGACATTTTAGATTCTGAATGAAATAAGTCCATTTTTAAAAAGCCAGTTTAGAGTGGGTTTTCTATCACTTGCAGTCAAAAAAAGTCACAACAGAAATGTCCCAGATTGGGTCAGATAGTCTTTATGTGCTTCCATGATATCTTGTAATTACTATTTTCTCAGCACTTAAAAAAAAACTTAGATGTATTTTCCTCTTTCCTTGTCTCTCTTTCTCATCTAGACTATGTCATAAAATAAAGCATTGTAAATCATTCACTTTTTATGTGCAATTCCTGAGCTACTATCTGGTTCATGGTAGATGGTCAATTAAAATTTGCTAAATGAACATCAAAACTATCCAACTGCTCCTAGATAGTATGCAAGACATTTTTGTTCAATAGGGATTTATAATGAATATATTTGTTAGACAAATACCATATAAAATTTCAAATTAATGTATTTCTTTTGTTTTTTTAAGTGTGTGTGTGTTTGCATTTTACCAGCCAAAGACATACCTCATTTCAATTATCTCCATCTAAATAAAGATGGGATGGTAGAAAGGTGGAAAGAGCATATGAAAATTTTAAATCACTACTCTGCTGAAAGGCAAATAATAAGTGAATTATTTTTGACTTTTCTGGACTTTTCTCTAATAGAGGGATGCACACTTACCAGACTGTAATAAAAGGCAACAAATGAGCATGGTAATTAGCTTTAATTATGTTATATGTAGAATAATCCACTCCTGTATTCATTCTTTCCACAAATAATTATTTGATGAATACTTCCTATGACAAAGCACTATATTAGGTACTCTTATGTACTAAATTGTTTCATCCAAAATTTATTTGCTAAATCTCTATCTCTCAATATCTCAGGATTTAACTATATTTGGAGATTAATTCTGTAAATGAGTGATTAAATTAAAATGAGACCTTTAGGATAGGCCCTAATCCAATATGGCTGTTTGTTTTTTTTTAAATGACTGGTATTCTTATAAAAAGAGAAAATTTGGACACAGAGAAAGAGAGAGAGAGAGACCAGGGATGTATGCCCACACAAGAAAGACCATGAAAGCAGACAGAAAGAAGGTAGTTATATACAAGCCAAGAAAAGATGCCTTAGAAAAAAGCAAAACCTGCCAAAACCTTGATTTTGGATTTCTAGCATACAAAGCTTGAAGAAATAAGTTTCTGCTGTTTAAATCACTC
>NC_043700.1:179405511-179406933 GCF_006229205.1 Suricata suricatta | reverse complement strand
TCTGTTTTGGTCCCTGTGGTCTCCCTTCCACCTAGAATGGATCCTGGTTATAACTGGTGCTCAATACAGCCTTGCAGAATGGATGAATGAACATTCTTACAGTTTTCAATCTGAACTTGACTATCTCTTCGTTTTCAGCCCTTACCCTTAAGTTAAGTGCGTACTGAGTCAGTTCATCAAATGATCCTTGCCATAGTGATTAGTTGAAAGGCCAACGTGTGATGTGAGCGAATTCAATAAGAATAATTTGGTGTTTGTGATGGCTGCTGTGAAAGAAAGCCTCTCTTCCCCGGGGCTTATAATTGAGAGTGTAGTTAGGGTTGCTGCTGCAAGAAGCCACCTTCCTGAAGCCTGAGGAGAAACTACCGCATGGATAGGAACTAAGCCAAATGAAGAAACAGAAATTCAGGACACTCCTTGAGCCCTGAATCAATCCAACTGTTTTCCAAAGCATTGTACTCCTGGACATTTTAGATTCTGAATGAAATAAGTCCATTTTTAAAAAGCCAGTTTAGAGTGGGTTTTCTATCACTTGCAGTCAAAAAAAGTCACAACAGAAATGTCCCAGATTGGCTCAGATAGTCTTTATGTGCTTCCATGATATCTTGTAATTACTATTTTCTCAGCACTTAAAAAAAAACTTAGATGTATTTTCCTCTTTACTTGTCTCTCTTTCTCATCTAGACTATGTCATAAAATAAAGCATTGTAAATCATTCACTTTTTATGTGCAATTCCTGAGCTACTATCTGGTTCATGGTAGATGGTCAATTAAAATTTGCTAAATGAACATCAAAACTATCCAACTGCTCCTAGATAGTATGCAAGACATTTTTGTTGAATAGGGATTTATAATGAATATATTTGTTAGACAAATACCATATAAAATTTCAAATTAATGTATTTCTTTTGTTTTTTTAAGTGTGTGTGTGTTTGCATTTTACCAGCCAAAGACATACCTCATTTCAATTATCTCCATCTAAATAAAGATGGGATGGTAGAAAGGTGGAAAGATCATATGAAAATTTTAAATCACTACTCTGCTGAAAGGCAAATAATAAGTGAATTATTTTTGACTTTTCTGGACTTTTCTCTAATAGAGGGATGCACACTTACCAGACTGTAATCAAAGGCAACAAATGAGCATGGTAATTAGCTTTAATTATGTTATATGTAGAATAATCCACTCCTGTATTCATTCTTTCCACAAATAATTATTTGGTGAATACTTCCTATGACAAAGCACTATATTAGGTACTCTTATGTACTAAATTGTTTCATCCAAAATTTATTTGCTAAATCTCTATCTCTCAATATCTCAGGATTTAACTATATTTGGAGATTAATTCTGTAAATGAGTGATTAAATTAAAATGAGACCTTTAGGATAGGCCCTAATCCAATATGGCTGTTTTTTTTTTTTT
>NC_043700.1:179401017-179405411 GCF_006229205.1 Suricata suricatta | reverse complement strand
GCCTTAACACCTAATGTGACTGTAATTGGAGATAAGGTCTTTATGCAGTAATGGGATAAATGAGTTCATAGAGGTGGAACCATAGTTTGATAAGGCTGGTGCTCCTATAAAAAAGAAAGAAAAGAGCTCACTGTCTATCAGTGCTCATGAAGAGAAGCCATGTGAAGACATAGCAAAAATAAATAAATAAATAAATAAATAAATAAATAAATAAATAAATAACCACCTACAAGGCAAGAAGAGAGCCTTCACTAGAACTCAAATTTGCCAGCATTTTGACCATTGACTTCTAGCTTCCAGACTGAAAACATAAATTTGTGTTGTTTAAGCCACCCTATCTCTGATTCTTTTTTATGGCAACCTGAGCTGACTAATATAGCAACTTTCAAACTATTGAAGATTAATCAAGTTCATCTGTCAGTTTTAGATCTAATGTTTGCAGTCTTTAGTTACTTTTGGAGATAAACTGATAACTAGAGGAAGTCTCATGAAGTAATGGCATCTGCCTGAAGGACCCCAGAGAAGAGATCATATGATTCCCATATAAAAATAAAGCATTGACTCACTAGGGAAACATAAACAGGCTTATGCTATATTTTAAAAGATAGCTTTGGTTGTGTTGTTGCAAATGTGTTGTTTCGTAAAAGGAAGGTAAAGAGTGGATGAGAGAAAGTACATGAGTAGGATGTTGGAGAAGCCCAAGAAATAAGTAATTGTGGAGAGTTTCACTTCTGATTAAAATATTAAGAAGAGCATAGGCACCCATGTTAACAGTAAGAAAAAAATCTGATAAAATATAAAGCATGCTTTCCTGTAAAGCTATTGAAGAACAGCTGATGTAAAATGCTACAATCAATGAGACCAAGAAGAGATGAAACCTTCATAGGTGGACTATGCAGAAGTGTCAACCTTGTCACAATAGGGACAAGTGTCTTCTGTGAATGCAGGTGTGCAGAGGGGAGGCATGCTTCAGATGGCAAGACTTTACAAGGAAATCTCATGACTTTTAAATGACAGCATGGGTGGCAAGAGAGACTGCTATCTGGAAAAGCTCCAAATTCAAAAACAAATATCTCATTTTAGCCATCTCCTCCCCCAGAAGTATTGATGAAGAAATGGCAGAAAAGGTGACAGCACTAAAATTAACTGTAGCCTGGAAAGCAGTGTGTGTAGTCTCCCAGTCTTCAGATTCGAGGGCTTGCTGAAGTAAACTACACAAGTGAAGCAAACCTACCCAGTACTAACCCCAAACTACTTCCAGCTTCAGTTCTGAAAAGATTAGCCCCTCTGCAGCTGCTGGCCTGAGAGTGGAGTTAAGCTAAGGCGCAAAGGACAGTCTTTAAGATCCTATTTGAAACCGGCAGTGGACACAACCTAATTAAAGCTTCAGGGGTCGAGGGAGGGATGAATTGTCAGAGCACAGAGGGATTTTAGGGCAGGGAAAATGCTCCAAAGCGTACTATAATGATGGCGACATGTCATCATACATTTGGTCTAACCTCACAGAATGTACAACACAAAGAGTGAACCATAGTGTAAACTATGGACTTTGGGTGATAATGATGTGTCAGTTCATCAATTTTCAAAACTGCACCACTCTTGAGGGAGATGTTAGTAACACAGAGGCTACGCGTGTCGGGGGGAGGAGATAGTGAGGAGAATGTCAGATATCTCTGTACCTTCCTGTCAGTTTTGCTGTGAGCTTGAAATCGCTCTAAAAAATTAAGCACATAAAAAAATTCAGTCTGGATAAAATTCAGACAGAGCAGCCCCTCACTTCAGATGTCTGATTAAAGAATGAGATTGCACATCCCAGAGACAGAGATACAATAATTTAGTATCCATTATTCTTTTAGACACACCACATGTTATGCTGCCTCGTGAAAAGATATGAAGAAGTAAAAAAAAAAAAATGGCCCATAATCAAGTGCAAAATTAATCAACAGAAGGAAATTCACAGATAGTTCAGATGGCATAATTAGTCATCAAGGATTTTAAAATGACTGTTATAAAAGTGCTAACTAATTTATAGTATAAAATGAAAAAATATAATGATTCTAGGAGAGATGTCAAATAATGTAGAATCAAATTGACATTTTTTACACTGAAAAGTACAGAATAAGACATAAAAGTTTATTAGATTATTTTAACAGAGAGAAAGATAGAAAAAAAAAACAGTAGAAACAATTGTTAAACCCAATATATATCTGTAGTAATAATGCAAATAAAAGCACACAGGATATAAGATTAGGAAAAAAACTAAATAAGGGAGTAGAGCCCTATGAGAATGTATTAAATTGGTAAACACATGTGTAATCAGTATTCTTGAATAAGAAGATATGAAATATTTGGCAGAAAAGTACTTAAGTAATGGCCAAACACTTTTAAAATTTGATTGAAAATCTCAACTTACCAACTCACAGAGCACAGGAAACACCAAGGAAAATAAGAACAAAGAAATTCACACCTACGTGCAACATAGTCAAACTTTTGAAAACACCAAAAAGAGAAAATTCTAAAAGTAGCCACCAGTTAAATAAGACACCTTGTATATCAGGGAGGGAAGTCAGACATCCATAGAGCACCATCTTTTAGGTGTTGGAAAAAAATCAACTTAGAATTCCATACCCAGTGAAAATATACTTAAAAACACAACATAATAAAGAAATATTCAGATAAAAATAAGTTGCAAGAGTTCTTTTTCAATATACCAGCACTACAATTAAAGCTAAAGGGAAGTTTTCAGGCTGACCTAAGTGATAACAAATAGACACTGATATCTAGAGTAAGAAATAAAGATAACCAATCACAGTAAATATATGGAGAAATGTAAGTACTATATTTTTCCTTTTAGCAAAGTCTTAGAAAGACAATGACATTTAAAGTAATAATAATAATAATAATATATTAAATGGTTTATAACATATAGAAATAAAATAAATGTCAGCAATAGTACAAAGAATGAGAGATAAATGGAATTGCACTATAGTAAGGTTGTAATATTGTCTGTGAATGTCATTATGTTAATTAAAATATTGTTATGTTAACAATGTATATTATGATTGCAGGGATATTATTAAAATAAAATAAATACATGTATTTTTTATATGTAAATGTATGAAAACAAGATAGCTAAAGAGTTAATAGAGGGATAAATGGAAAACTAAAAGAAACCAAAGGATGCCATAATGTTGGATCCATGACAAAATTTTATTTGGTTAAAGCTCATAGAATTTTGCAGCATATAAAGCTTATGCAAAGTTAAGAAAGCTGGGTGTTCCTAGAGTACAATGTAGAATGTAACCAAAAAGGACCTAATTGTATTACAAATATATGAAACAATCCCACTGAGAGTAGAAAAAAGAGTGCTGACCTAACTTTGAAAATGAATGACGTTTGTAAGTTGAAAGGCAAAAAGAACTGTACATTGGAATGTGTTCTATTGGATACAGTTATTTTCCACAGGGGTGTGAATTAAGAACTAATATGCTATATCTGTATATTGGAATTGAATAATTAACTGTAGCTGGTGGAAGTGAGGCAGTTTTCTCCTTGTTGCAGCACATGTGCTTGCAGATGCACAGGGAAAAGAAGGTAGAATGTTCCATATGTAGTAAATTAGAAATAGAGACACGAGCAGAAACTCATGTTTAGCTTAATGCAGCTGTAGCTTGTTCCATATATAACTTAAAATTTTTTTTTAATTTTTTTAATGCTTATGTATTTTTGAGTGAGACAGAGCATGAGTAAGGGAGGGACAGAGAGAAACAGAGACACAGAATCCAAAGCAGGCTTTAACCTCTGAACTGTCAGCACAGAGCCCAACTCAGGGCTTGAATTCATGAACCACGAGATCATGACCTGAGCTGAAATAGGTCACTTTACCAACTGAGCCACTCAGGCCACCTAAATATTTTCTATATAGGTGCATACATCAATTGTTGCCTTAGAAGGCTTTGAAGTAGCAACACCCCAGTAGAAATGAGCACTCCTTGTACCCAAATGATGGTTATTAATATCATTGTAAAAAAGACATATGATGACATGATGATTAAGGGTAGAGCAAAGAACACGGGAGCAAACCAAACAAGTTCCCAATGGCCAAAAACTTAAACAATGTAATAAAATAGTATTGGATTGTTACATAATATAAAAAATACATGTCCATAAGTCTATACTGATATAAATAATTGACTGAATAAATTAGCAAATGGAAGGGAATAGACAAAAATGTTCAATAGAAGAATTCCAAATACTTTATGTAGATACCGCTGCCTCAGAGAGATGGACTGTAACTCTCCATTCCTTAAATGTGTCCTGGAGAGCAGCTTCCTTCCAAAGAGTATAGTATGGTGGGCGCCTGGGGGGCTCAGCCGGTTGAGCATCTGACTACA
>NC_043700.1:179293967-179400917 GCF_006229205.1 Suricata suricatta | reverse complement strand
TGTGTGTGTCTCTCTCTCTGCTCCTCCCCCACTCATGCTCTGTTTCTGTCTATCTCTCAAAAATCAATAAGCATTCAAAATATTTTTAAATAAATAAACATTTAAAAATTTAAATATAAAGAAAAAGAAAACATGGAACAGATAGAAAACATGTAGCAAGATGGGAAAATTGAAACTATCATGGCAAAATTTACATCTATTAGAAATGGGCAAAATAGTATAGAATTGCTGTGTGCCTAAAACTAATATAACACTGTATGCTAATAACTTCAAATATAAATAAATA
The DNA here is from genome assembly GCF_006229205.1 of Suricata suricatta. Taxonomy (NCBI): domain Eukaryota; kingdom Metazoa; phylum Chordata; class Mammalia; order Carnivora; family Herpestidae; genus Suricata; species Suricata suricatta. The sequence continues at coordinate 179,400,631 of NC_043700.1, read as the reverse complement.
AATAAATGAAAACAGTACTTTAACAGGCAGAGGTGGCAATCTTATATGACAATAAAAACAGAACAAAGCCAAATAGTTGCATGAGGTTTATGAAGGTGCACTCTGAGTATAAAGACTTTGGCAGACTAGAAGTAAGAGAATGGAACCCATGAAAGATCATCACATCCTCCTCATAAGAAAGTACCTATGGCTACATTAATATTAAAGAGATCAAGAAGCATATTTTATTATAATAAAACTATTAATCTCCCAAATGATTTAATATTTCTAAAGGAGTATCCACCTGGTTGCATGAAGCAGAAACTGATATGGCTAAAGGGAGAAATATACAAATCCACAGTCATATATAGAGATTGTGATAACCATTTTTCAGTAATTGATGGTATTTACAGCTAAAAAAAATCAGCAGGTATTCAGAAGATTTGAATTTTAAGTATTTTTAAAATTCTACATGCAAATTTGGGCTCATATTCTTTTCTAGTACACATGTAACACTTGCCAAGATTAATTAAATGCTACTTCGTAAGGCAAAATTTATAATTTTGAAAATTATATGATGATCTCAATATACAAAGAAAAGTAATTTGACAAAATTCAGCAGTTCAGAATTTTTAAAAAAACCTCAAAAACTCTCAAACTATGAAGCGAATTTACTTCATCTCATAAAGAGTATCTATGAAATGCCTATAGGTAATGTCATAATTAATGGTGGAATACTGAATATTTTCTTTCGAAGTGCAGGAATATGCAGAAAATACATATTCCTCTCCTCTACACAATACTGGAGGTCTTACCTAGTGCAATAAAGAAACCAACTAAATAGATAATCAAACAAAAAGGGACTATAGAAATCAGACTTATAATTAACAAATGACATGAATGGATATATAGAAAATGCAAAAGATTCTTTAAAAGCCTATTAGAACTTATAACTGATCAAATTTGTAGTACCCAAGGATGATAAAAAAAATAACAGATTTTACAAACAAATAAAAACAGACTCTTAAATACAGAGAATAAGCTGGGGTTGCCAGAGGAAAAGTAAGTTGGGGGGGGCGGGTTGGTGAAATAGATAAAGAGAATTAAGAGGCACGAACTTCCAGTAATAAATTATTGAGCTGAAAAGTACAACATTGAGAATATAGTCAAGAATATTATGATAACATAGTGTGGTGACAGATGGTGACTACACTTTCCATAGTGAACACTGAGTAGTGTATAGAATTGTCAAATCACTATATTGGACACCTGGAACTAAAATAATATTGCATGCCAGCTACATGTCAATAAAACATATTTAAAAATCAATTGATTTTACATCTAACAACATACAAGTGAACATGTTATATAAAATACTATTTATAATAACATCAAAATATAACCAAAACTCTAACCAAAAATTTAAGGAAAGACAGCTAAGATTTCTATAGTAAAGACTACAAAACATTGATGAGAGAAGTTGAAAATATGTAAGTGAACAAATATAGTGACTTCATAGTTTGGAAAACCTAAGATTAAGCAGGAAATCATCTACAAATTCATCTATAAATTCATGCAATTCCTGTCAATTTTTTTTGTAGAAATTTATGAGAAAATTCTAACAATCAATGGATGTACAAGGAATTCCAAATAGTCAAAACCAATTTTGAAAAAGAAGAATATAGTGAAGAAACTAGCACTACTAAAGTAGCATTAAGTTTAGAAAAGTTGGCATTGGTATAAAGATGAAGATGAATTAAAATAATGTAGTATTGGGGGTACCTGGGTGACCTGGTGGGTTGAGCATCTGACACTAGATTTCAGCTCAGCTCATGATCTCACGGTTGGAACCTGCGTAGGGCTTGCACTAAAGCATAGCTTCTGGTGCTCACTTTGGCAGCACATACACTGAGCACAGATTCTGCTTCAGATTCTCTCCCTCTCTCTGCCTAACCCTCCCCTGCTTCCTCTCTCTCTCTCTCTCTCTCTCTCTCTCTCTCTCTCTCTCTCTCCCTCTCTCTCTCTCTCTCTTTCTCAAAATAAATAAATAATAAACTTGAAAAAAATAATAATGTGGTATTAGACTTCCACTTCCTACAAGCAGAGACCAGATTTACTCTCCTACCCAAAACAAGCAAAACGCTAGGGAAAGTCAAGTGAGACATGAGTTTTAAATGCATGGGACACCAGGTAGTGTTCCCTAAGAGACAGTAAATACTGAGTTTGGCCTTACTATTGCCCCACTGACTATTTGGAGAAAGCTTCCAGGCCATAGCACAATGGGAAAGAAACTAATGGAGACTGCCAGTCCCCCAGAGTTAAAGAGACTAAGCTGAGAGACCAGGGATATCAAGGTAACTGGTCTTCATCGGGGAGGAAAAATACCCATACATGCAGAAGATTACAGAGACCTGCAGAGGGTCACCCTTCACTCTTTAGCCAAGTACAGATGTCCAAATGCAGATGAGGCCAAGAAAAGACTATTCTTAGAGAATTAGAGGGAATACCTGATGTTCACACAGGGCAGAGACTAGTGCCAGTTCTAGAAAAACTGACAGACAGACTGGAAAACCTCAAGACAGACTGGGAAACTTCATATCACATGCAACATTGGATAGACTATGCAGAAAAGTAGTGGCTTTTCAGTAATGAGGCAAAATTAGCCTTGGAATAAATGTTGCTTGGTCCCACAGAACAGAGCTTAGAATCAAGACCTGAAAGGATCCACCTGTTTCCAAATAGTTTAAATGCATCCCAGAAGGGGGAAAAAAGCCCAAGAATATTAAAACAATATAAAAATAATCCAGTAGCCAAAGAGGTAAACTTGATAGCATCTGTCATTTAATGAAAAATTAACAGGTATACAAACAAGTAGAAAAATACAATCTATGATAAGGGGACATATCAGTAACTCAGAACTGACCACCAAATGATACAAGTGATTCAGTTAGTAAACAAGAGTCTCAAAACATTTATTACACGTGTATTTATGTATTCAGGAAGCCAGAAGAAAATGGAGCATGTTAAGTGGACACATGAAGGACACAGAAATAAAAACTAAAATGTTTAAGGTTTTAAAAAATACGCTGCATTATATTAAAGCAAATTAGAATTTTTAGAAGAAAAAAATGAGTGAATTTAAGGCCAAAGTAGTAGAAACTGTCCAAAATGAAATGCAGAAAGAACAATATTGAAAATAGGAACACTGGGTCAGTGACAGCTTAAAGCACCCTATTACATGTTTCACTAAAATCCCTGGAAGGGAATAAAGAAAGGAACATAAAAAATGTTTACATTCTCTAAACTGACTGAAAAATATGAACCTTCAAGTCTACAAAATAAAATGGAATTTGGTCAGAGGAAACATGAAGTCAACTACATCAAGATGCGTCATAATTAAGTAGTTTAGAAGCAGTGATAAAGCAAGAACCTTAGAATCAGTCTGAGCCAAAAAAGAGACATTACTGAGAGAAGAACAAAGGTAAGAATGACAAAAGACTTCTCACTAGAAAAAGTACAAGCCAGATGATGGAACAAAACTATTAAAACACTAAAGTAAAGATAATCCTTAACCTAGAAGTCTATACTTAGCAAAAATATCTCTAAATAACAACAGAAATATAAAGATTTTCTCAGACATACAAAAGCTGAAAGGCTTTATGACCAGTAGACCTGCACTATATGAAATGTGAAGAAAAGTCCTTCAGGCAGAAAGAAAATCCCATCAGACTGAAATATGGATTTATAAAAAGGACCAGAGAAACTCATAAATGATAACTGTGGCTGAATGTAAAAAAGATTTTATATTTATGATTTGAAGATCTTTTAAAGATATCTGGGTGTTTAAAGCAAAATGAATATGAATGCATTATGGGGTTTATACCATCTGTAGAAGGAGAATACATAAGAGCAACAGCACGAAGGCCAAGAGAAGAAAAATGGAGAAACACCAATTTATGATTCTTTTGTTATATGTGAAATTATAATATCACTTGCTGGTAAACTATAAACTATCATTTACTGTTTACAAACTATAAGTTAAAGATGTACTAAAATATTAGAACAAATAATAAAAATGTATAGCTAGTAAACCCAAAAAATAAGATAAATTTGAAAATAAGATAAAACAGAATATACAATTAATATTAATACAAAAGAAGTTAGAAAAAAAAGAAGAAGCCCAAAGGACAAATATGACAGAAAAGAAAACATGGGCAGATGATAAATTTGTACCCAAACATACCAGGTATCACATTAAAAATAAATGTCTAAACACCTTAATTAAAAGTATTTCCCATCAAACGTAATAGTAAGACCCAAGTATACACCATATATTACCCACAAGTAACCTAAGTTAAGTATAAAGAAACAGCTTAAGAGTAAAAGATTATGTTAATAAATTACACAATTTAGATGTGTGGCACCTGGGTAGCTCAATCGGTTAAAATCCAACTTCAGCTCAAGTCTGTGGTTTATGGGTTTGAGCCCAACAGTCTCTGTGCTGACAGCTTGGACCCTGGAGCCTGCTTCAGATTCTGTGTCCCTCTCTCTCTCTGCCCTCCCCCACTCATGCTCTGGCTCTCTTTTTCTCAAAAATAATAAATAAACATGAATAAGTAAATAAATAAATAAATTAAGTAGATGAGAAAATTCCTAGAAAAGCACTTAACAAAACTGCCTCAAGAAAAAAATAGATAAGCTAAATAGACATACATAGCAAGAAAATACATTGAATTAGTCATTTTAAAATTTTCATAGAGAAAAAAAACTTAGACTCAGTTTCACTGGCAAATTCTACAAGATGTTTAAAGAGTTAACAGTAATCCATCACAAACTGTTCCAGAAAAAATGAAAAAGTAACATTTACCAATTCATTATACAATGGCAGTGCACCCTGATACCAAAACCAGACAATGGCATCATAAGAAAACTACAAATCATGTTTCTTATGAACATAAACATAAAATTCTCAACAAATAACTATCAACAAAATCTGGTATGAGATAAAAAAGAGTATGTATCATGACCAAGTGAGATATATCCCAAGAATTCAAAATTGCAAAAAACAATGAAAATAATATACCACATTCATAAAATAAAGAATAAAAAAATGAGTATCTCAATCAATAAAAGACTTTCAATTTTTTTTTAATCAACAAAAGAGTAATAGAAGGGAACACCGTGACCTAGTAAAAAGTTGAGGTTATAAAACCCACAACAACACAATTAATGGAAAATAACTGAATGTTTTGTCCTTGAGATCAGAAAAAAGATAAGGATGTTCACTCTTGCCACTTCTATAAAACATTGTTTTGGAGATTCTAACCAAGAAAATTAATCAGAAATTAAAATAAAAAGTAAAAGACATCCTTATTGGAAAGGAGGAAGTATAATTGTCTCTACTTGCAGGTGACAAATACTTGTATATAAAAACTCCTAAGTGGTGAGGATGGGGAGAAACAGGCACCCTCTTACAGTGTTGGTGGGGATGCAAACTGATGCAGTCACTCTGGAAAACAGTGTGGAGGTTTCTCAAAAAATTAACAACAGAACTCCCCTATGACCCAGCAATAGCACTACTAGGAATTTACCCAAGGGATACATGAGTGCTGATGCATAGGGACACATGTACCCCAATGTTCATAGCAGCACTTTCAACAAGAGCCAGATCATGGAAGGAGCCTAAAAGCCCATCAACTGATGAATAGATCAAGAAGATGTGGTATATATATACAATGGAATACTACTTGGCAATGAGAAAGAATGAAATCTGGCCATCTGCAGCAACATGGCTCGAACTGGAGGGTATTATGTTAAGTGAAGTAAGTCAGTCAGACAAAGACAGATACTATATGTTTTTACTCATATGTGGATCTTCACAGAAGACCATGGGAAAGGAGAAGGGAAAAAAACAAGTTACAGAGAGGGAGGGAGACAAACCATAAGAGACTCTCAAATAATGAGAACAAACTGAGGGTTGATGGGGTGTGGGGGAGAAGGGAAAGGTGGATGGGCATTGAGGAGGGCACATGTTGGGATGAACACTGGGTATTGTATGGAAACCAATTTGACAATAAACTATATTAAAAATAAAAAATAAATTATAAAATTGAAACTCCTAAGGAATCCACCAAAAAAAAAGCTCTTAGAAGTAATAAATGAATATAGCAAGGTTGTAGAATACAAGATCAATATACAAAAAAGTATTTTCTATACATTTACAATACACAATGCAAAATAAAATCAAGAAAACAATCCATTTGCCGTAGAATTGATAATGATAATAATAGAATAGTTAAGAAGAAATTTAACAAATGAAGCAAAAGACTTGTACCTTGAAAACTAGAAAACATTATTGAAAGAAGTTAAAGAAGACTCAAGAAAATGGAAAGATAGCCTATCACCAAAAATCAGAAGACTTAATATTATTAAGATGGCAACACTCCCTACATTGATCTAGAGATCTAATGCAATCCTTGTCAAAATCCCACCTGGTATTTGCATAAAATGACAAGCTGATTCTAAAATTCATATGGAAATGCAAGGAGACCAGAATAGCGAAAACAATCTTGGAAAAGAACAAAGTTGGAAGACTCATATTTCCTAATTTCAAAATGTACAAGGCTACAGTAAGCAAGACATTATGGCATTTGACTAAGGATAGATGTATAGATAAATGGAACTGAGCTAAAGCCAAGAAATAAACCCTTAAATTTATGGTCAATTGATTTTCCACAATGGTGCCAAAATAACTTCATAGGGAAAGAATAGTTTAGTGGGTTTTTTTTTAAGTTCCTCTAGGGGAAGGCAACAGAAAAATGGCACCACTGCAAACCCAGAGCCAGAAAGAGAACAAGCCAAAGGAACAAATAATCCAACTCCATTTTCCTTTAACTGGTACATTATGATACCTCCAATTTATCCAGAACAGCCACTCAGAGGTGCAGGAACACAATTTATGCATCTCAAAAATAACAGCTTCCTTTGGACATACAAAATGAGAGGTAGAATACAGAGTAGATCAAGAGAAACACATGAAGTTGAGAAATTAGATTAGATTGGATTACCCTCACCTTGATAATCCAGGATGTTCTTCCCACCATGAAATCTTTACCCACAGTCATATCTATAAAGTCCTTCTTGCCATGGAAGGGAACATATTCGCTGATTCTAGGGAGTAAGGCATGGACCTCTCTGCAGTGCCATTATTTTACCTCCTACTCTCTGTTAAGTCATTCTTTTGATATGATCTAAGTTAAATAATAACTGCACCACACGCAAGAAACTTTTACACAAATGTTCATATTTTTTATTCATAATAACCACAAAGTAGAAATAGTTCAAATGTCCATCAATTGATAAATGAATAAAATGTACTATATCCATAAAATACAATTATTATTAAGCAGTAAGAAGGAGTGATCCACTGATACATACTACAATGATGAACCTTGAAAATGTTAATGCTAAGCAAATGAAGCCAATTGCAAAAGACCATATATTGTATGATTCTATTCTATGAATATCCAGAATAGGAATTCTATAGAGACAGAAAGTAGGTTAGTGTTTGCCTATGACTCTGGGGTGAGGAATCTTAGGAAAATGATGAGTGAGTATTAATAGGTATAGGGTTTTTGTGGGGGGTAATAAAAATATTCTAAATAAACAAATTATATTTCAACAAAGCTATTAATAAAGCAGTCTCTTTGAAAACTAAACTATTATATAGTGCTTGTGGTCAAGGTAACAGGTCTCCTTTCGGGAAGAAAGGGGGAAGAGATAGTTGGAAACAACTAAAGGGGAACTACTGGGATTTTAATTCTGTCCTATTTCTTGACCACGTGTGGTTACATGAGTGCCCGTTTTGCTGTCATTCATTGAGCTCTACATTTAAAATTATGCAGTTTTCTGGATCTATGTTGTATTTCAAAATAAAAGTCTAAATAATTTTTAACAATAATAAGCATATTATATCCATGAGAGAAAGAAGTAACAATAGTTTGGGAATATTGCATTAGTGACCGTGTTGGAATAGTGATAGAAAGAAGTGAAGAAATACATGAAATAAGTAAGTTAAAGTCCACCAAGTATTGGAGGTGGACTGGAAAGCAAAAGAGAAGATGATGTTAAGGATTATGTTTAACTTTCTTGCTTTCAGGCAGAGTTCCTTTTCAACAGCAAGCAGACTGGATTCAGGTGAGCTTTAATCTGCTGGAGCTAAGATGTCTTTAAGACATCAACTTGAAGATGTAAATAAGAGCTTTACAAACATGTTGGAGCTCAGATCCAAATTGGTTGTCTGCTAGACTTTTCCCAGTCTGTCTAAGTGTACCCATATCCTCTGTTTCCTGTATGTCTGAAGAAGTTTATCCCTTGTTAGATGTATGATCTATATCTCTTAACCTCTGGGCAGAGTTATCCTGGTTGAGTTTTTTTCAGTGGGAGATGCCAGATTATCAGAAGATGGAAGGAGAGTAGAGTTCATGCTGAGAGGTAGTAAAAGCTCCCAGCCTTTGCCAACCCTAGAGTGTTTTCCCACCTCTTTTTGCTTTCTCTTATTCCAATATATATTTCTGTAAGTGGTCCTCTCCTTAATTGGTCCATTTGAAAGTACCATCTGTTTCCTGTCAGGATCTTGAGTGATTCAGTAATTGGCACAAGAAGTGGCCCCAGGAAACACCCTTAAAATAGGTTCTTGGGATGGGTAGCTAGCATATTTGAGAGCTCACAGATAGCTTCTTTGCTTGGGGAAATGGGACACTGATAATCTCTGGCATGCTGTGACATCGTGATTAGTCAAATAATCACTAGTGGTGGCATACGATGAAGTACAGATGCAATGAAGGCGTTAGGAGATCAAGTGGCTGTGCCACTTAGTCACTATGGCAACAATGGTTATTACAAAGACTGTAGCAAAAGAAAAGAAAAAAAATAAAGGTCTGATTCAGACCATGAATGAAAAATCAGAAAGCTTCTATGGAAACCTAAAAGGGTCCCTTATCTCCAGTAGCCATAGGGCAGAAATGAATGAGTATCAAGCCCAAGGTCTGAATGTAATTGCAAGATTGTTAAAGCCAACTAAATGGAAAAATTAGCCATGTATCTTTTGCTAAGATAAAGACCCTCATGGAAAAAGAATGGGACCCTGTGATACTCTGGCAGACAAGGGAAAAGACAAATATTTTGAATTTTTGGATTCTAGGTATACTCAACTGAGATTTGAAAGGTAATGAATTGGGCTTAGTTACCCACAGAATGGTTCTCACACCCAAAAGTCTAATTAACTGAAGTTTGGGCTCAATTATGGTTTACGATCAATGAGAAATAAATGCTAGAAATTTTCTGACATAGTGCAGTGGCACACAACCTTTGATGTACATTGAAGTCACAGAGGAAGCCTTAAAAAAATAAAAATGAGGGGAGCCTGGGTGGCTCAGTCGGTTAAGCTTCTGGCTTCGGCTCAGTCTTGATCTCATGGGTTTGAGCCCTGCGTCGGGCTCTGTGCTGACAGCTAGCTCAGAGCCTCGAGCCTATTTTGGATTCTGTGTCTCCCTCTCTCTGACCTTCCCCTGCTTGTGCTGTCTCTCTCTGTCTCTCAAAAATAAAATAAAAAACATAAAAAAATAAAATGAAAATTAATGTCTAGGTTCCACACCCATAGAGTGTGATTTTAACATTCTGGTATAGACTCTGGACGTTGGGGTTCTGAAGCTGCAGCCTTAGAGAGGATTACTCTTGATAAAGGTGAAATCTTAAGATTTAGGGATAGTGGAATATTGTAGCAGGTTTATTATGTGTATCCACCTCAGCTCCCCTCCACTAATCACCCTGAAGGTGTATGGATGACACTCCCTCTTTTAAAGCATCTTAAAACATCTGTACACTGAATGTCTTTATAGTCCAAATATGACTGATAGTGGGAAATGCTATGATAGAAATGGTGCCTTGTTTCAGTGGGAATAGTGGGATGTCAGAGTATTAGAGGCCAGGCCAAGGGGCTTAATCATCAGAAACACGTGCTCAAAATCACATTAATAAGGCAGGTGTTGAATTGGTAATAGGTGTTGAATTGGCATGACCTTGTGTCAGTGGTTTTCTGATCACCAGGACCCTCAGAATGAAATAGATGAGCAGCCTACTGAGGTGTGGCTTACTATAGAAAAGCAGAATTTTTCTAGGCCTAGTGCTAAAAATCTAACTCAAATCATTATAATGAGGATTCAGAGCCTCTTATCCAGATCCAAGATCGAAATCAATACACATGCCTAGAGGCCCTCCTTTGAAGGGGAAGTTGGTTCCCTTCAAGAAATGGCCTGCAACATAGCCATTAATAAAGACTACATGTATTCCCCAAATCTTCTCTGTGAGACCTATAGACATTTACCAGGATGGCTGTGCATGTGTGAAAGAGAAATACTCATAACTTCTGTGGGATTATTAATTAAAGTCTCTGAAATGCTGCTAATCACTAAAGACTCTCAGTGCAGCCTGCTGCCCTAATAATGGGCATATATTGATGTCCGGTAATAGGTGAAATCTTAACTCCCTTCATCTCAGAATGAGTCTAATGGGACCACTGAGTTTTCCTATGGGTTATTGGAGGGGGATTATTATGATAGGACAAAGTAACTAGAAGCTTCTAAACCATATCCACTACCAAGAGAGTAAATCAAAGGCAGAGCTTCACCCCTGGAAGTAATGCAGAACAGTATCACCATCAAACACGAGAAAGATGAGTGTGGTGAGAGGTATCAAGGATTCTAAACATATTGTCAATTAACTCACATATTTTGCCTGTTGGAAAGCCAGATTTGGAGACTTACAATGGATTGTTACAAACAAAATCAGTCATTAATGCCTACAGTAGCTCTGTTTCCAGATGCAATATATTTACTGAAGAAAATTAATACTCCTTATCATTAAATTGGTTCTCAAAGTGTAGTTTTTGGACACGCAGCATCAGCATCACATAAAAACTTATTAGAAATGCAAATTCCTGGGTCTCACCCAAGATAGCACTGTAGAGGTGGGGCCCAAAACTCTGTATTTTAACAAGATTTAATTCTTTTGCACTTTCCTGTTAGAGAAATACTGACTTAAATAATGCTGTTTCTTCCCATTCCTAAACAATTTACCTCTGCAAGGCAAAGGTAAAAACTTCTCTTCCCTGTTTAGTCAACACTTATGCTGTTTTTTATAGCATAACCTGGAGAGAACCTAACCATCTTTGTGTCTCAAAACATCAAACTGGTCTTTACATTGATGACCTTATGCTGATGGTGTCTAAAAGTAAGAGGTACAAGCACTGGACGGCTTCCTCTAACATATGGGTACCAAAGGTTGAGAGAGAAACCTTGTGAAATCAAGAGACAGAGACTGCCATAATGGCAGGTTTACAAAGTTTCAGTAGCCTAGGGTAGGACAGGATATTTCTTCCAAAGTAATAGATGGATTACAGAAACCTATTGAGCTTTTTAAAACTGTGGAAACAAAATATACTACATTTATGCATGATGATCTAATTTACTGGCTAATTTGTAAGATATCACAAGACATTAGGTTGGGGTCAGGCTTCACATTAAGTCCATGTTGCAGTGCAAACCACACTATCATTTGGGTGTTATGAAGAGATAAAGAAGCTACATGGAACCTCCAGAAAATTCTAAAAGGCAGCGTAGTTAGGCACAATTCGATGGTTTTGGTGGAAAATCACATATACTTTTCTGCCAAAAATGCATATTCATTTGAAAACTAGCTTCACTTTTGCATTTGGGCCCTTTATGTGACCTACAGGTCTATGAGAAATGAACTTCTCATCATGAAATGTTTATTATCTCATTCAGTTGAAATTAGATGTTAAATATCAACAGGGACTGAATTTACCCTCACCTCTGAGACAGCTGAAAAACCGGAAAAAAAAAAACACTTGAAACAACAGTTGCAAAATATTGAGCATTAGCAATGAAAAGAAACAAATGAGACAAAAAACTAGAGGAAAGAAACAAATGCGATAGGCTCTGTGATTGCCCCAGCTTACTGATGGGAGAGTTCCCAGGCTGAGTCTCTGATACCAGAGATCTCCCTGAGTGGGTGAGATAGCACTGGGAGATTGGGAAGGAGAAGGCAGCTAGAATTTACAGGACAGAGTACCAGAGAGGCGAGAGCCGAGAGATTTGCGTAAGTCTGAAGACTTCAGCTGAATACGGTCTAGTGTATCCATGGGAGAAAACTAGGAGACTCAAAAAGGAATCATTAGCAATAATTATATAGAATAATCATTAGATGGAGATCATGAAGAGCTTGAAATAGTTTCCACCAATCAGACTAGAAGACTTCACAATTTCAGGGATACAAGGTAGATACACAAAATGATCTGCCAAAATTAGTCCTCGACTAAATGCTTCTGCTAGCAGTTTACAAAACAGACCAAAAAGCAACATATTGTTTATCAATAATATTACTGAATCACAGAAAAAAGTTCAATCATATTTACAGAAATAAAGTTCATGAGGCTACAAAATATTCATTCGTCACCAAACAAGGTAAAACTTATACTGTCTGGCATCAAATTTAAAAATCACTAAGCATTGAGAGAAATAGGAAACTATTACCCATAATGAGAGAATAAAATAATTAATTAAAGATAGTACAGATGGTATAAATAATGGACCGTTATTTTAAGGTTGTCATTATAACTATATTCTACATGTTCAAGAAGGTAGGGGAATGATTGAACATAAACAGGACTGAAATTGATATTCCAGACATGAAAACTACAACATCTGAAATAACAAATTATCTAATGGGGTTAACAGTAGATTAGGAACTGCAGGGAAAAAATGAGTGCATTTGAAGAACTGCAACAGAAACTATGCAAAATAAAACACAAAGAGGAAAAAAGACTGAAGAAAATCAACATAACACCATTGTACTGTGGTACAAATTCAAGAAGGCATTATGTAATTAATTGGGGTCTTTGAAGAAGAGGAAGGAGGATGGCATTTATTTGAAAAATTTATTGAAATCTTCCATATTAATAAAACTATGAGTCTATAGTTATGAGACCAATAAACCTCAAGAACAAGAAACATGAAGGAAAATAAACCATGGAATTTCACAATTTTTGTAAACCAGTGAAAAAGAAATTCTTAGAAGCAGCCAGCAAAATGAGATACATTATATAAACAACAACAAAGATATGGTGAATTTTTCATCTGACAACAAAAATTCATGCCAGAAGATAGTAGAGAAATATGTTTAAAGTACTGGAAGAAAATAAACTACAAACCTAGAATCCCATACCCAGTGAAAATATTTTTCAGAAATAAAGGAGATTTCAGACATACAAAAGCTGTAAAAATTCATAAGCAAAACCTATGCTATAAAAATTACACTAAGGAGAAAATTATACTGGTGAAAATATGAATCAAAATGAAAGAATGAAGGATACTAGAAATGGTATAGATCTAGAAATATATAAATTATTTTTCTAATTTAAATAATTAAAAACTAATGCATATTACAAAAATTAAAACTAGATATTTTGTAATTTATAAGAAAAATAGGACAGAAATATATACAACAATAGCAGAGAGACTAAGAGGGGAGTAAGATGCTTATATGTGAAGAAGTATAATATATGACTTGAATATTCACAATGGGATGTTAAAGTATATAGTATAAACCAAAATACAGAGTTTTAGCTAATAAGTCAACAAATAAAATAGAATGAAATTATAGAATGTACTCAATCCAAAAGTGACAGGAAAAAAAAAAGAAAAAGGCAACAAAGAAGAGGTGGTACAAATGCAAAACAAGTGACAGTATGGTAAATTTAAAGCCAACCATACAAGTAATCATATTAAATGTAAATGGTCTCGACACCCTCACTGAAAAGCAGAGATAATTATGTTGTAGAAAAAGGCAATAACCTACTGTATGTTATAAGAAACACACTATAAATATAAAGAAATAATGAAATTAAAAATAAAAGTTATGGGAAAAGGTATATTACATTAATAATAAAAATGTTGGTGTGGCTATATTAGACTTAAATATAGTAAGTAACAGAACAAAGAATATAGCCAGGGATAAAGAAAGCCATTCCATACAATAAAGAGGTCAGTTCATCAGGAGAATATAATATTTCTAAATATGTATATACCTAAGAATTGTAACAACCTTACAGTACACAAGTCAAAAATTGATTGAACTTCCAGGAGAAATAGGCAAATCCACAGTAAGAGTTGGATTTTAATACTTCTCTCCAATAATGAATAGAATGAGTATACAGAAAATCAGTAAAACTAGAGAAGTACTTGGAAATATATAGCTCTAAATACCTATATTAGAAAAGCAGAAAGTTCTCAAATCTATGATTCCACCTTTTTTACCATAATTAAACAAAAATGGAAGAGCAAATTAACCTCAAGGCAAGTAAGTGAAAAGAAATAATTACAAAATTACAATTATACTAGAAATCAATGAAAGACAAAACACAGAAAATCTATGAAACCAAAAGCTAAATCTTTGAAAAATTCAGCCAGACTGATAAAGAGCAAAAGGAAGTATCTACTGTGAGCTCAAAAATTAGGTTGACAAGATGTTCTGCCTCATAGATTCTGGTTCACCTTCTAGCTATCACAGCATTTTTCAAAAGATTAAGTACAGAGGCACCTGTGTGGCTGTTGGTTAAGCATCCGACTCTTGATCTCAGCTCAGGTCATGAACTCTCAGTTTTTGAGTCTGAGTTCTTCCAGCTGGCTTGAACAACTACATAAGTCCTGGCTATCAGAGGGGCTATAGGCCAGATGTCAAAATTCATGGTCAAGGACCTTAGGGATATATTTTCCCAAATAGCCTACTTAAAGAGTTTTTGCTTTCCATCTCTGAAACCTTGGACTTGGCATATTTGTAGTTATAATGCTTAAGGAAGAAATAGTTTCACAGGGGAACACAGTCATAGTTTAGTTACACTGGATGATAAGTCTCCATTCTGACCATTTTAGACTTTTCATGCTACTAAGACAATAGGCACATTATTCACTGCACTGTACCAAGGGATACTGGATTACATCTCCACAAAAGGTAAAACTCTACTTGCCACTCACAGACTTCACAAGGCCAACTCTTAATATCCCTTGCCCAATTGTCCTGGTTGATGGGGAGTCCCAGCAGCATAATAAAGATAATATCACCAAGGATTAAGATAACAAGTGCATAAATATTTGTGTCACTCATCATGTGAAGAACACTACCCAGCTATGGATAAAACTAAGGACAATGTGAAGTGTGTGATAAAAGAAAGAAACATAGGCTTTAGGACATGGTACTGAAACAGGGGCAGAAGAGCTTATGTTTTACATTAGCTTTTTAATTTGACTTTTACTCTGCTTCATTCCACAGTAACTTCTATGAAGAACATTGCCAGCAAACAGTTTCAATTCTGTCTCTGAGTATAGCTGTTTTATCAGTCAATAACAGTAACATTGTGGATAAATTTGGATGTCCTTTATGTAGGGACATGCAATTTAAAAGAAATCTGGACAATATTTTAAATATCTGCAAGTGGATATTGAAGGAGAAAAGAGGAAGACTGTACTGAATAGAATTCATTTATTCCTTCAGGTTCATGATCTACTCTTCTGCCCCCAATCTATGTCCTAGACTGTATTTTTTTTAACATTTATTTATTTTTGAGAAACACAGAGAGACAGATCATGACCAGGGGAGGGACAGAGAGAGAAGGACACACAGAATCAGAAACAGGCTCCAGGCTCTGAGCTGTCAGCAGAGAGCCCAACTTGGGGCTTGAACCCATAACTGTAAGATCATGTCCTGAGCCAAAGTTGGACACTCAACCAACTGAGCCACCCAGGCACCCCCCCAGTCTGTATTTTTAATTAAAAAGTTTTTTTTTAATGTTTATTTATTTTTGAGTTAGAGGGAGACAGAGAGAGACACACACAGAGAGAGAAACAGAGTATGAGCAGAGAAAGGGCAGAGAGAGAGATAGACACAGACTCCAAAGCAGCTTCTGGATTCTGAGCTGTCACCACGGAGCCCAACGCAGGGCTTGAACTGGAACTTGTGAACCGGGAGATCATGACCTGAGCCAAATTCCGATGCTTAGCCAACTGAGCCACCCAGGCACCCTTATGTCCTAGATTGTATAATAAATTCAGAAAGCAAAAAGGAAAAGGCCACTGGGGTGTTTATTCCTCCAGATCCCTCTCCTCCAGGCCATACATGGACTTATTTGAGGAAGATGAAGAACATAAGGTATGAAAAACATTCCAAAACAGTCTGATATTGTAGAAGCATTCTTTTTTCCTCTCTGTTGAAGATACATTCATTTTTATATAAACACATTATGCCATTCAGTGTCCCAAGGAAACCAGATGGCCCATTCAAAAGGTTTTATGTGAAATTTAATGAAAGGGATGTTTGCAGAGATGTGGGAAAACAAAACCAAACCCATAAGAGATGAAGAATTTTCTAGATATTAGTAACAATGGGAAGTCATTACTATCTCTAAGGCCAAAGGGGAGGAATTTATTATACAGTCAGCACTCAGTAAATACTGAGTCCATGGAAGAGGGGCCAAGCCAGCAGGCAATGTGGCTGTGTCCTTCAGAGCCAAGGGCACAGGGAAAATGAGGTGGTAGAGCAGGAGGGGAATGAACACTAACTGTGTTAACCTCTCTATATCACCTTTCCATTTCATGTTACACCCTCTTGGCCAAATACATCTAGAATTCAAAGGGCTAAAGAATCAAGTGATGAAGTCTATAGAAGTCAAAATTCCAGGGCAGAGAGCAATGCCGAGACCAGAGAAGAGAAATCTGGTGAGCATGTGGTTCAGATGGAGGAACGGAGTGGTGTGAGGGGGAGAGCAAGCAGATAAAAACCAGCACACCAAGGAAATTATTTTCAACGGATTTTTTTAATGAGCAAAATTGAAAACAAAACACTGATGGAAGTACATTAAGAAAATTAACATGTTTCAAAAACTGTTTGAGTCAAAAATCACAGTAAAAGCAAAAATATGAAAAATGCTCTTGGATTCAACATATTTATAACAGTTACAAGAAGCTAGATTGAATAGTATAGCTTTGATTCTTGTTTCCTCTTGATCCTGTGGTATATGTTGTCTTTTAAGGCTCAGAATAATGAGGACTTCTGTGGATTCCCTTGCATTTCTGCAGTAATGCCTTTGAAAAAGGTAATTACTATAAATAGCCTCATTTCTGCTAAAAATTATAATATGAATTTTTTATGTAAGAACAATAAATCAACTCAAACAGCTGCCTCACTATTATTCATCATAACAAACGTATGATATAGCCAATTTTGGGAAAAAATGCAATTTTCCTAAAGTGCCTCTTTGAATTATTCAAAGTTTCTGTTGCAGCTAATTAATTTAGGACACATTATGAAAATGAATCAATGAAAATAAAGTACTAGCAAAAATAAAGTACAGATGCTAGTAGTATCCTATTTTCTTTGCTACTATACTTTATACATCTGACCCAAACAAGTAGAAATTAATGTAGTAAATTGATACAATTTTAATGGGTTGTATATATAGCCAAATAAATATTAGCAATGATGGTTGGATATGAGCTTTATAACATACTCTAGATGGATAATATGTAATTTATTTGGGGAAAAAGTGTTTGCCACTAACAAAAATTAAAGTGAGAAGTGGGTCTTTATTAAATCTACCATGATTTCAAATGCTTCCTCCTTTCACTCAGTTTTTACTTACAAGGGGCAGCCTACTCTAAATATTAGGCTATTTACATCTATTATATCTTACATTAGATCACTTCTTCCTAAGATTATCACAAAAGAAATTATGAGGAATGATAAAATAAATCCACATCACAATGGAAGACAAATGTATTCTTAAAATCACAGCCACTAAATTGCTAAATTGCCATTCCTCAGGCTTGAGTCATATGCCCCTTCCTTGAAACTTTTTCTTTATTTAAGGAGACATTCAGCTCAGATCCATCTGATTTTATGAAAGAAGCTGAGAATTCTAATCTCAGCTCTGTCATTACTATATTAAATGCCTTGGGCAGTCTCTCAAGCCTCAGCTTTATCTAGAAGATGATGTTCTCAACTCAGTAATAACTCATTTCACAGTCTTGTTCAAAGAAAAGCTAGCAATGTCTGCCAGGTATACTGAAAGTATTAAGTGCTAGATACATATTTAATTATGAGATAGAATGTTTGTGACATTAAAAAATCTTCCGCAAGAGGCACCTGGGTATTTCAGTCAGGTAAGCATCCGACTCTAGATTTTGGCTTAGGTAATGATCTCACAGTTTGTTCATTGGAACCCTGAATTGGGCTCTGTGCTAACAATGCAGACTCTGCTTGGCATTCTCTCTCCCTCTCTCTCTGCTCTTCCTCCTGCTCTCTTTCTCTCTCTATCAAAATAAATAAATAAACTTTTTTTAAAGTCTGCAAAAAAAGTAAAATAAATCATATACAACTAGGAAGCATAATCGGAGCAAGTGGAAATTTTTCTTTATTAGGTTAGCTAGATATTTATGAATAAGATTTACTTCTTAAATTTTTTATTTAATTTTTTATTGAGTTTTTGAGAGAGAGAGAGAAACAGAGAGAGAGAGAGAGAAAGAGAGAGAGAGAGAAGAGACCAGGAAGAGGGGCAAAGATAGAGGGAGACAGAGAATCCCATGCAGGCTCCACAGTGTCAGCACAGAGCTCGAAGCAGGGCTTGACCCAAGTACCATTGAGATCATGACCTGAGCTGAAATAAAGAGTTGAACACTTAATCAACTGAGCCACCGAGGTGTCCCTATGAATAAGAATTTAAAACAAACAAACAAAAACCAAAACAAAACAACTTTTCATGGTGCCTGTCTTGGTCCATTTGGGCTGTTATAACAAAATACTATAGATTGGGTGGCTTAAACAACAAACATTTATTTCTTACTGTTCTGGAGGCTGAGAAATCCGAAATCAAGATTCTAGAAGATTTGGTGCAGGGTGAGAGTCCACTTCCTGATTCATAAATGACCATCTCACAGTGTCTTCACATGGCCTTGGGAGAACAAGAGAGCTATCTGAGGTCTCTTTCATAAGGATACTAATTCTATTCATTAGGGTTCCACCTTAAATGACTTAATCACATCCCAAAAGCCCCACCTTTAAATACCATCACTTGGGAGATCAGGGTTTATCTTTTGAGGTTTTGAGGAAACAAACATTCAGTCCATAGCAGCACCTGTTGCAAAAACAAACCAACTAACCCATGCTTAAAATAGCATTTTTTAGGACAATAATCTCCATGTTCTAACAAGATTTATGTTGAGACAAAAAACGTACCATCATTGGGAAAGAAGAACATCTGTTTGTGCTGTTCCATGTAAATGTATTGTGACCCAGAAAAACATTTAGATTCTTTATGGATCTGAAAAAGAATCAGATGTGATATGGAGGACTATTTCCTGCACTTTCTTGTCATCTCAGACAAAGGAAGGTGAGTGGAGCAGAGTGTAGATGAATTATACTCTATAAAAAGATGACAGCAATATTTCCTAAATAAAAAAACATCTTGGAAAATCAATTAGAGTGAAAGCTAGTTTTTTGAAAAGATTAATAAAATTGATAAGGCTCTAGGCAGGCTAAATAACATAAAGGAGGCTACAGATCATTAATATCAGAAATGAAAGAGAGGGTATCATTGCATCCTATGGACATTATAAGGATAATAAAATATTATGAACAACTCTCTGCTCACCAATTTGATAACCTGAAAGAAATAAACCAGTTCCTTGAAATGTACTATTTGCCAAAACTCATAGAAGGAAGAAAATCTGAATAGGCCTGCATCTATTAAAGAAATTGAATCCATATAAATAACCTTCCAAATCAGAACAGAGTAGACTTAGATGGGCTTACTGGTGAATTCTACCAAACATATAAGAAAGAAATTATACAAACTTTCTAAAACCTCTTAGAGAGGATAGAAATGGAGGGAATACTTCCTAATTTATTTTATGAGGCCAGCATTATGCTATGCCAAGACCATTCAAAGATTTATAAAAAAGAAAAATACAAACCAATATTTCTCATGATACACGCAAAAATCCACAAATAATATTAACAAATTGAAGCCAACAATACAAAAATAATTATATACCAGTAACAAGTAGGATTTATCTCAGGTATTCAAGTCTGTTTCAATATTTGAAACCAATTAATATAATCCATCAGCTCAAGAGGCTAAAAAAGAAAAATTTCATGAACGCATCAGTAGATGCAGGAAAAGTATTTGACAAAATCTAATATGTATTCAGGATCCTAAACCTCTTCAACTTGATAAAGATTATATACAAAAGAGAACCCACATCTAATATCACACTTAATGGTGACAAACTCGAAGTCTTCCCATTAGGATCAAGTATAAGGAAGGGCTCTACCCTCTCTCATTTTTTTTCAACATTGTGCTAGAAGGTCTAGCTAATGTAATAAGACAAGAAAATAAAATAGAAGGCATATAGATTGGGAAGGAAGAAATAAGTGATTTTGTTTGCAAATGACATGATCCTCTTTGCAGAAAATCCTAAAAAAAACTGACTAAAAAAATCCTCTTTGAACTAATAAGCAAATTAACAAGGTTGTAGGATATAAAGTTAAAATCCTGAAGTCAATTGCTTTCCAATATCATTAAAAATGCAGTATCATTTACATTAACACCCTACAAAATGAAATAGTTAATTATAAATCTAACAAAATATGTACAAGATCTAAAAAAGGAAAAGTAAAAAACTCTGATGAATAAATTCAAATCATAGAATGTGAATCTCTTAGAAAAATTAACTTAAAACGTATCACAGATTTAAATAGAAAGTGCAAAACTATAAAATTCCTAGAAGGTAGCATAGGAGAAGCATGAATGACTTTGAGTATGGCAATGCTCTGTTAAATACAACACCAAAGGCATGATCCATTAAAAAATAATTGACATAAAAGTCTTCGTTAATTAAAATTTTCTGTTCTGAGAAAGACATTGTCAAGAGAATGAGAAAATAAGCTACAGTCTGAGGGAAAATATTTGCAAAGACATATCTGAATAAAGATTTTTATATAAAATATACAAAGAACTCTTACGACTCCACAGTAAGAAAAATGAACAGATTAAAAATGAGCCAAAGACCTTAACAGACACTTCACCAAATAAGACATGAAAATGAAAGATAAACATATGAAAAGATGCTCCACATTATGTGTCATCAGGGAAATGCAAATTAGAAGGGCAATAAGATCCCAGTACAAACCTATTGAAATAGCCAGAATCCAGACCATTGACAACACCAGGTGCTAACAAGAATATAAACAACAGTAATACTCACACATTCCCAGAGGGAATGCAAAATGATACAGCCACTTTGGAAAACAGTTTGGCAGTTTCTTAGAAAACTAAATATATTTTTCTTTTTGGTCCCACAATGATCACATTCATTGGTACTTACCCAAAGTAGTTGAAAACTTATGACCACAAAAAAAGTACACATGGATGTCGATAGCAGCTTTATTCGTAATCACCAAAATTTGGAAGTAACCAATAAGCCCTTCAGGAGATGAATGGATAAGCGAAGTATGGTACATCCAGACAATGGAATGTTATTCATTACTAAAAATGAGCAAACAATACATGAAAAAACATGGAAGAAACTTAAATGCATAGTGCTAAGTGAAAGAATCTGAAAAGGCTATGTACTGTCGATTCCAACTACATTGCATTCTGGAAAAAGCAAAACTATGGAAACAGTAAAAGGTCAGTGGTTGCCAGTGTTAGAGCAAACATTTCAGTAAGAGAAGATTCAGATTCTGAAAATACCAATTAATGGCTAATTTTTATTTGTGTTTTGTATTTATTATTTAATTTCCATACATAGTTACTGGCTGAAGCTGAAAGAAGGTGTTTATTGTTCGTTCTAATGCTATGGGATGACTAGGTGGGCAGACGAATAAGCAAGGTCTGGAAAGAAAGTCACATCAAGAGCAAAATATTAAATCAAGTGGGTAGAATAATTGTTTTTGGCTTTTATTCCTGATATAATATACTCAAGGAGCTGATACCCATTTCATTAAGGGCCAATGTCTCACTAAACAAATCATTTCATGTGAATAGACAGAGTGGGAGAACAGGAACACTTAAGCAAACTTCTCAGAGTGTTGATGAAATACTCCAGATGAATCTAACATCATCCTCTGTGAGGATTCTATGGAAACACCCCACTCCAACTCACAACAGATGAAATGTTAGGATCAAGGTACAAAGCAAAACTAGAAAAACCAGGGAAAGAACGATTGAGAAATGCTAAAGATTGAAGTGCAGGGGAGGGAAATTTGGAGAATCAAAGACCAAAGAGTAAGGGAAGAAAGGTCAGGGACTCATAGTATGCAGAGTGACATTTTTGTGAGGTTATAATAAAAGGAGATGAAACTGAATAGACAGTATGTCAGTCAATTATTGCTGGGTAGCATATCACATCAAAACTTAGTGGCGTAAAGTATTTATTTCTCAGATATTTGTGAGTTGACGGAGAATTTCCTCTCCAGACAGTTTAGACAACCTTAAATATGGTGGCTGGTTTCTATGAAAGAATGCTCCAATCAGAAAAGGCCTGTTGTGTAGGTGTGTATCGGGACTTGCATCACACATGCTAAAGCCCTGTTGACCCAGATGCAGTGTGGGAGGGAGCTGCCTATACAAGTATCTGAACACTGGGAGGGGCAGTCCTATGGATGCACCAATAGAAGAGCTTACCCATGTACTGAGGGCCAAGTAATCTGCTGAGTACCACAGTACTATCTTGCAGGGTTTCCAAGCTCTAGCAAGTTTCTTTTTTTAGTTTATTATTTATATATATTTTAAGAGGATAGAATTCGCAGCAAAATTGAGGGGAAGATAAAGAGATTTCCAATATACTTCCTACTACATTCATGTATAGCTTCCCTTAGTATCAACATCCGCCACCAGAGTGGTATGCTCATCACATCATAATAACCTGAAGTCAGTAGTGTACTTTATTAAGGTTCACTCTTGGTGTCATGCAGTCTAATAAACTGCACGGACAAATGAATATTGACATGTATCCATTTTTGTGATATCATACAGAGTATTTTCACTACCCTAAAAATCTTTTGTGAAGTTTGAACCTTTAAGCATATTGTAAGAGAAATGAACACAGAAAACAACCACTCTATCCTTTTTGATGGAATATTTTTCTGGTTCTTGATCTTATTCTCTTTCAGAACCTCACTGACTTAATCTATGCACTGAGTGATTTCATTGGGACTGGATAAATAAGCACCTTCCCCCAGCCTCAGCCAGCAACTATCTATGGGAAATAAGTAATGAAAACAGAATGCAAACAAAAATAAGTCATTAATGAATGTTTGCAAAATTGATATGTTCTCTCCTTGAAATTTTTGCATGAAAATCAAAAATTTTTTTTTGGACGATTTGGACTAAGACTGGGTGCTGCTATCATTTCTAGGTGACCCACAGTTATATAATGTAAATGAGAACCTAAACATGATTTCCAAAGTAAGGCAAAGAAAAGGGGAAGGAATTTCCTGGTTTGGATATCTCAACTTGATGGAAGATGGAAATGGTAAATAGAAAGTTGGTCATCTGGCAAGAGAGCAAAGAAACACATAATAAAATGTTTTTAATTAACAGATTAGCAAGGATAATATAAAAGCTGCCATTCTATCTGATTCTATGGTTGTCATGGTCATATACTTATTGTAATAGACTGTTATCAAAGTTCTCACCAGACCTGGAGAAGTTTTTTTTTTTTTTAATGTGGCTTTTTCCAAGTTGCCAAATATGAAATGTGACTGTCAATTTATTTGGCCAGAAAGTGAAGAGTTTGAGAAGAGAAGCTGGAAGTCAAAAATGATTTATTCTCAAAAGTAATTCATGTTTGTCCTATAATTAATCCATCAATTAACCACATCAACACAGTTAATATCATCTATTTACTTAGTTTAAATGCATATTTTGCTTTCATTAATTTGAAAAGAGAGATCCGAAGTCAAAAAAGCATCCAGATTATGTTATTTTTAAAGTAATTTTGAGAACACCAAAAGGAACCTCAACCTGGGTAAATATGAGTGTAACTTGCTAAAGAACACTTCTGTAATCCCATTTAATTGGATTAATAGGCATGGAAGATTTAGGAAAAGAAGAAGATTTAAATTACTTATCTTATTTTTTTAATGTTTTATTTATTTTTGAGACAGAGAGATTCAGAGCATGAGCGGGGAGGGGCAGAGAGAGAGAGGGAGATGCAGAATCTGAAGACAGGCTCCAGGCTCTGAGCTGTCAGCACAGAGCCCGACGTGGGGCTCGAACCCACAAACTGTAAGATCATGACCTGAGCTGAAGTGGGACACTTAACCGACTGAGCCACCCAGGCGCCCCTCTTATTTATTTTTTTAAGCTTACTTATTTATTTATTTAGAGAGAAAAAGCGCACAAGCAGGAGGAGGGCAGTGGGAGAGGGACCTCTCTGCACTGTGGTTGCAGAGCCTGATATAATGCCGGGCTTGATTCCATGAACCATGAGATCATGACCTGAGCCAAAATCAGGAGGTGCATGCTTAACTAGCTAAGCCATCCAGGCACTCCACCTTGATTTTAATAAGATATTTTATTTTGTAGTAGAATATTGTATGTTCTGCCATACATACTAATTAATGAGGACAATCTGGTTTGAATATCATATACCCATTAAGCTGATGCATAGCTGGTTGGTGAATAGTGTTCACAAAAATTTCTCCTACGTTGACTTGGAGATAGGAAAGATAACTCCCAATATTTTACAGAGGCTGATATTGAAGTCTTGGTTGCATTTATACCTTTCATGCATAATCTGTAACATATCTCCAAACAATTCTGGAATTCTCTGTGACTGCATAACTTCATTTTAATAGGATAATATGAATTAATGGAAAGAAATTGGCCTGAGAAACCTACAGAAGTATAATAATCAATGGTATTACATCTAAATGAATTCAAGTTCCTCTTTTTTTATTATTACTACTTTACTTATTGTGTGAAAGACATTCTATTTCTTTAGTGTGGGTTATGTGATAGTAATGAAGAAACTTTTCACATACTTATGTGAAAAGTATTTAAGAATAGTTTAACTCCATGTGACAGAAATCATTTTTTTCTTATTAGCTTATGTTTGATATTATATTAATTTCAAAGCTACTGATAGGAAAGTGTAAAATAAATTTATGTGATTATAGAAATAAAATAACTTGCCCAACACAAGGTAATTTGCGGAAAATGAGAGAGACACAGTGAACCAAATATAAAAATTTTGGTGAAAACTATAATAAACGGATGCACAAAGAAAAAATAGCTAATATAATGTCTCAAGAATAAGCCAAGGAGGTATAAAAAGAACTGAAGTCAAGGGTTTCATGAGTCAAGGGCAGAGAAAGTTCCTCAAAATAATGAGAAACCCACATTCTACCAGAGCTTAAGAGACCAATGAGTAATCAGTGGTGAAGTTCCTAAAGGAAAAAAGGAGTCATGGGGAGAACAAAGTTAGTGCAGTCCATATAAGAAAGTTCTAGAGCTAGTTTTGAACTCTTAACTTCACTGTTATATGTTCTTTAGGAAAGAGAAAGTGAAGATTAAAATACACTCTTAATATTAAAAGTGTGATATCATATAAACTCTTTAAAACTGAAACTTCAGAGAATATGTTTGTAGATTTTATTTTTATTGTTTTATTGTAATTCAATAAAAATAGAGAAAAATGTGTGTATGTATAAAACAATTAAATGTACCAAATAATGTAAGAATTTTAAGTATTCTCCTCAAAATAGAAAATACAAGACTGTTATTACCCCCAACATTACAAGTAATAACAAGCCACATCGAATCTAAGATATGATCACGACCAGGGGCAGAGGCTTACGCACATTTCATGGATACCTTATTAAACAATATGCTTGGAAATAAATGAATTAAACCTCAACTCAAGAAGTTTTCCACAAGTTAGAAAAAGAAAACAAACCTATTGAAAGAGGATAAAAGAAGAGGCAGAAATTTATAAATACAAAAATTGAATTAGAATTAATAAAAAAAAATTCCAAGAGCAGAGCCTTTAAAAAATAACAGCAACACAGCCAAACCTTTTAAGTAAGCTGATCAAGTGAAAAAAGAAAACATTATTATTTAAATATAAGAAAAATATACAACCCCAGAAACAGGTAAGATTTTAAAAATTATAATACTAAGCATAATTTTGTGCTACACATGTCATCCCAGTGAAATGAATAATTATTTGGGAAAAATTCAGATTACCAAAATGGACTCAGAACAAAGTAGAAAATCTAAATAGATCCATCACCATGTAGTAAATTGAGATCCTCATGAAAAGTGCAATTCTTTGAAAAGGCATGAAGCTCAGATGATTTTAGCAAGAAATCCTTCCAAATCCTGAGAAGGAGCTGATTTTTTTGTGCTGTTTAAACTGTTCCCAAGCATAAAAGAGGTGGAAAGTGTCACGATTCACGTTATCAAATTACGCTGCTGTTCTCCACATCCACTCAGCCCCAATCAGTCCCAAGGTGCTATGATTTGTAATTTGTTAATGCAAGGATTTTTGAATGATTTTCTCTCCATTTTTTGCAAAATAAAACTTCATGGAAGAGATTAGGTAAAGTATTTTCATGGTGGAGATCAGCTTTTACTTAGAGGGAAGAAAAGAAATTCCCTCCCACTGGTGAGAAAGGAGAGATTTATAAGTCCCTAAAACATCAGGAGCCTGAGCTCTACTCTGGCCTGGTCTAAGAAGCAGTAAAATGTGTGAAGAAAATAGCCACTTAGGGATCTAGACCTGAGTGATAGGTGTCTGGGGAGCAAGTGAGGAGCAGGGATGACCGAAGACAAGAGACTTCCTCCAATGCCTTGGTACTTCGAGAGACCCTAGAAACTTTATACTGCCCTCAAAATAGAAACAAAACCCAAGAATAACTGACATTGAGTTTCCTTCCAAGCTAGGGGCATGAGTACTTGAAGTTGGAATTAAATTGATTTAAAGTTAATAAAAACTGTGATTTTTTTTTTCACTGTTGAGTTCATGTGTCAAGCTATACCCACTACATATAGATTTTTTTTTAATCTTAAATACATTTCTGGTTAACTAAATCCAGGAGAATAATAAAATATCAAACAGGTTTAAGTCTACAAATGTAAGAATGGTTTATGTTGAGAAATCTATTTATATGATTGATCAAATGAATGGCCAAATTAAAAAAATTTTAATTACACTTCTAACTGCTGAAAGGAGTTTGAAAAAATTTGCATTCATCATTTTAAAAAATCAAACATGATTCAAAACAGAAGGCTCCAAGAAATGAAAATACAGTTAAGCCTTGGACTGCGAGTAACTTGTTCTGCAAGTATTCTGCAAGATATGCAAACATTTTTAATAAATTTTAACTTGATAAACAAGAGATGTCTTGCAATACAAGTAGTACATAATGCCAAACTTCATTCACATGCTCACAACTGAGCCAATGGTTTTTCTCCCTCCCCTCCCCGTAACCCCTCCCACTGTGGAATCATGGGTGGTCATCTCCTATGCTCAGATGCTTGGTCTCAGGCCACGGTGTTTGGCAGAAATCAGTGATTTTTCAGAACGTTGGAAGGTGCTCGCAATAGGCAATAGTGTATTTTTTGTCACTTCAAAGCACCTACGGGCAGTCCTTTGCTTTTCCAAACAAGAGTAAGCTTGGGAATGCTTTGCTTCATTCTAGGTCATTGGATAGGTTCCTTGTTGGTGCTGCACGAAAATAAAAAGATTCCACTGAGCCCATAGATTGCAGTGATTCCATCAGTGATAGTAAAAGTCATCCATCATAGTAACCCTCCTCTCTCTTGTCTCCCTCACACCAGCCACAAAGGTTTTCAAACGTAAATGAGGGTTACTTTATTCTTCTTCATATGTTGTATATTCTTTATTATTTTGTATTATATTACAGTATTGTAATCATTTTTATGTGATTCTTTTTGGGTTGTAGAATGATTCATCTGAGTTTCCATTATTTCTTAAGGGGAAATTCTCTTTGATATACAAGTGCTTTGGATTACAAGTATGTTCTGGAATGAATTATGCTCACAAACCTAGATTTTACTATGAAAGGAAATGTCCTGCTGTTATGCTACATTTTTTCATATAGTTTCATGTTTTATTTTCATAACAATCTTATCCCTATGTTTTAGACATAAAAACTATCCTGGGAAGATTAAGCAATTGATCCAAGATTGTTAAGTGATGAAGTTAGAACGTAGGACATGGTAGTATGTTTCCTCACAAAACTACCGCACCATATTTCGTGGTCAAAAAGATAGTAAATGAAAAAGCAAAGAATAAGCCTAACATGTCTACTCTGAATCTAATGCTCTCTTCACATGAAGTTGGAAGTGTCTGTCTCTCCTGGTAAATTATGCACTCTTAGCCTACAACCTGGCCTTCTAACTCAACTTTGTTTTCCCTGACACCAAATTGTGCTTATGCCTATTACACACCCTGAAAATACGATTTGCATAGGTGAATGACTATTTTATGTTAAATCTGCAGGCAAGAGTAACACTGAAAATGTTTAATAATTTACATGGCATAAGCACCAACAGGAAACAACTAGCATAACTCTCATCAGTATGTTCTGATAACTAGGAGTCCTAGCAACTGTGAACAGCCTGGTACCTAATTTCTTCTGTCCCTATGAAAATGCCTTTGGAATCCCAGTAGCCATTGTATTCGTCCTAACCTTTCTGCGCTTGACACAGTTGTTCAGGCTAGTGGTGGGCACCAGACATGGCCCAATTTCTTCCATGTAGTCGGCTTCCCCAGAAACAGCAGATTGCTCAAGCTAGAGGGTATGATTCACATGGGTTCTACAGAATCTGTTTCCTGAGAATTTAGAATTCATCATGAGAGGAAGATAGACACTGAACAAGAGAACCCATGTCTCTGCAGGTATTTAGACATATAAGTGGTTCTACTAACTGTCAGGGCCATATTTTCCAACATGTTTTCTGGACATGCACAGTATAAAGGGAAAGAGAAACTGGAAGTTAGACTAAGGAAGGATAGAAATAAGGGCCAGTCTCAATTTCTAATCCTAATTCTTTGTCTTTAATTCTGTTTCCTGCATGTAGCAGTCAGGGTTCAACCAGAGAAGCAAAACCACTAGAATATGTAGGAATATATTAAGGAATTTTTTACTGGGTATTTGCTTATCTAATTATGACAGCTGGTTAAGAAGTTGCCACAAGGCTGTCTCCACATCTCATGTTAGAGCCCAAAGTTCTCGGGGCAGACAGTCTGAAAGAGACGGTCACCAGCAGACTGAAACCCCATGAAGTAAAGTTAGAAATTCCCAAGGACCAACTGAGGCATGTGTCCATTCTTGCTGCGCTGACCTTGCAGAATCCAAAGCCCTTCCTCAAGGCGCTGACCATGCACCCTAACACACGTGGTTCAGAAGTCAGAGGAATCCAGAAGTTCCAGAGGTAAGGGAGAGCAATTGTAGGACAAGCTGCTGTTTCTCACCCAGAAGACAAGTCAGCAAATCAGTAGCAACGCATGTTCGCTACAGCACGGCTGCTTCCTTCCTTCCTTTTTCCAGCTCTGGAGAGAATCTTCTTTGTCTCTGACCCAAAAGAAACAGCTCATTAATGGGCATTCTGGGAGATGGTAACTCAGCCTAGCCACAGTGACACATTACAGAGCCATCCCATTGTGGCGCTCACTCACATGAGGCTCTTGCTAGTAGCAACCCCAAATTCCTAATTTATGCAAGAAAGAAATGGAAACAGTGGAAATGAACAACAGTACTCTACAAGACACATGGAGAGCCAGAAACCGATCACCAACGATAGTATAAAAAATTATAAAATGGTTTCTATTTTTATGGTGCTTTTAGTTTACTTTGCAATAAAAGATAGTCAAATAACTTCACAATCCTAAGATATACTAGAGGGCAGAATTTACCTAGCAGGCTTATATTATATTACCTAAATTGTTTCAAAGTCAAGACAGATAGCCTTTTGTTGGAGGAGAGGGCTGGTTGAGGGTGTCCTTTAGTCTCAATACAGGAGTTGAATTCGATGACTTCTCAAGATTTTTTCCAACTACATGATTGTATTATAAGCCAAAAATTCTCTAATTGCACTTTTTCCCATGCCTTCAATTAGCTTATTCATAATAAGAATCTTTTCAGCCTAAGAAAACATATCCATAGCTTGTTGGCTACAGCAAGTGTTTTCCATGAAATGCCACAGGAAAAAAATAACTTTTGAGAAGAATAACTGCTTCCAAAATCTGAGTTGGAACAGATATCCAGTACCTCTGCTGCTTATGAAAAGCATACACGATCTGACTCCAAAAATAGCTTCTTGATTTAGGTAAAATGACTCAGGGTTAAACTTTAAAAATGAATACAAGCTGAACCTACCATAGGTCTCCAATTCCCCTAGACAGCTCCTATATACTGGGCCAGATTTGAATGGTGGGAGGATTCTTTTATTTGATACAGTTTCCATCCATTTTATTCTTTCTTTTTTTTAAGTGTTTATTTATTTATTTTTGAGAGAGAGAGAAAGAGAGCACAAGCAAGGAAGGGACAGCAAGACAATCCCAAGCAGGCTCCATACTGTTAGTGCAGAGCCCGATGTGGAGCTCATCATGACCCGAGCCAAAATCAAAAGGCTGACACTTCGTCATCGGAGCCGCCCAGGCACCACTGCCTCCATTTTCTTTTTTTTTTTTTAATGTTTTTTTTTTTTTTTTTGATACAGAGAGACACAGAGCATGAGAGGGGGAGGGTCAGAGAGAGAAGGAGACATAGAAGCAGAAACAGGCTCCAGGCTCTGAGCTAGCTGTCAGCACAGAGGCTGACGCGGGGCTTAAACCCACGAACGTGAGATCTGACCTGAGCTGAAGTCAGAAGCTTAACTGACTGAGCCACCCAGGTGCCCCATTTTCTATGGTATTCTGTGCCTACCACCTGACTCCCAGTTCACTGTCAACCTAACAACACATTAAGTGCTACTAATTTTATAAAAAGAGATGTGATTTTGACAAAGCATTTATTCATGCAACCTTACTCTGACTTTAATTTGGTCTTCTCAGGAGAATGCATATTAAAAAAAAGTAAGAAAGAAAACACAATACAAAAAAACCTAATTTTATTTGTGGACTTGTTGCCAACATGTTAATGACATATATCCAGGTACAGTTGTTTGTATAAAGAAGTAAAATATTTCAGGGACCCCTGGGTGGCTCAGCCAGCTTAGCATCTGACCAGCTCAGGTCACGATCTCACAGTTGGTGAGTTGGAGCCCTGAGTCAGGTTCTGTGTTGACAGTGCAGAGTCTGGAGCCTGCTTCAAGCTCCACATCTCCCTCTCCCTCTGCCCCTCCTCTACTTTCTCTCTCTCTCTCTCTCTCTCTCTCTCTCTCTCAAAAATAAACATTAAAAAACTATTTTAAAGAACTAAAATACTTCAAAGTACGAAAAATTAAACAATCACATTCCAGTGGTCTATCTTTCCAGATAGACCACTTTTCATTTGCTTCTCTAACGTAAGCAAATCTCATATCAAATTCTGCTACATAATAAAATCATTAATTAAACAAGTATTATTAGCAAGCAGAGACAGAACAGTTCATATGACCGATTCTGTAGTTTTGATGAACCTCAAGTCTGTCTTTTTAGTTACTCCCTCCTCCAACATGAAGAAATAGGCTGTTTAAGACAGATGATGATATAAAGGCAGAGTTTTAGTAACAGTAAATTGGCATCACTTAAGGACCTCCCCACAAAAAAAAAAAATAAGCAAACAAACAAACAAAAAACCCAGAAATCACATGGACACTAACACCAAAGGCAAAAACTACTGAACTCCTTAGATTCTTGTCTTGTTTACTCAAAGATGGAGTGCATTGGTAGTGTTTTTTAAACTATTTAAGTCAATCCATGTATCCTGAACCTTTAATTTTTCTGCATAAAGCACATTCCTAACATTTGTCATGCTAATTACCAAGTCACCGATCTTACAGATAACAACTTATTTCTGATATTCACCATGCTAATTAAAGTATATTATGTTGATTGAGCTATCAACAACAGAGGAATTCAATTAGCTTCTTTTCAGTATAGGTTCCTGGTGTATATCATTCCTGAATGTACTATTAACTGGGCCTATACTAAAATATTTTAAGGTAAATTACAGATACCATGATAAGCAGCAACTGTGATTATCCTAATGTTACAGCTAAAGAACCCAAAGGCTTTAAGATATTACATATCTCACTTAAGGTCCTATAGTTAGTAAATGGTAAAATCAAAAAGGCAAACCTAACAAGTTTGACCCAGAGCCCATGTAATGCACAAGTGCTTCCTTAGGCTAAAAGCATGGTTTATAGGATTCAGCTTGGATCATAGAATTTTGTGTTGGACTTGAGTATCAAAGTTCTTAATAGTCAAATAGACTGGTCTTTTGCTAACAACAGTTCTCCTACATATGTTTTCTCTATGGACCATTCAGGGAGGAGTACCTGATTAAGGACGAGATAATCTTAAATGCCAAGATAAATATTTTCATATTTAGACAATGACCAGGACCATTCAGCTCATACCATGTAAGGTCCAATTCAGTGTTTGTTCAAATGGTTGTTTATCCTAATTTTTGTTGCTTTCTCATAAAAAAAGAAAGTATAATTTAAAAAAATAGTTAAGTACTCTACTATCCCTTTGGTATAATACATTTTTGAGTAGAGTAGACATAAAAGTACTAAATAAATGTTGACGATGTTTATCAGTCTTCAAATTTTCAAAATAATTTAAGGCTTTTGAGTTTCATATCAATTTGATTCTGACAGAATGCTGCTTAACTGTAAATAACCATCTTAAATGTGCTTAAACAAAGACCTCTAGGTCCCTGTAGACTTCAAATCGTTCCTATGAAACACTTGGATGGGACGAATACAAAAGAATCAGAAACATAAGGGTTAAAATACCCTTGACATCCATGTTACAAAATTAAGAAGCAATGATTAGCAAAACGGTTTGGAAATTTGGTAACATTTATTAGGCATTCAAGATGTTTTTCAGAATGTAAAACAGGTGGGCTCTTCCATTTCCATAAAAAATATAATAAATATACACATATGTGGAATGAAAATGTATATGTATACACGTGTGTAGGTGTATGGATGTGTATATATATTCGTTTACTTTCCTCACTTTACAATTACAAGTGCAAATTTTACACCTCAATTTCCCCCTCTGGTGGGAACTCAATAAACATTACATAATTCCATTAATTTAAGCCATAGATCAATTGATTCTGTTCGAATTTTTTAATATGGAAAAAGTTTCATTACTCACCCAGCTATAGCTCTCTTAGAGCACCTGGAGGCTCATCTATAACTGTTCACTTCTTTAGGAAATTAGCAAATACGGGAAAATTATTGTCAGGCTATGTCCCATTATCTATGCTATAGGTTGTTACTGTGGTTCTCCAATTTCCCCCTTTTATACATAACTTTCATTCGTCCTCTTTTTCTTCAGCTTTTTTGAGATATAACTGACAAATTGTGTAAGTTTAAGGTATACACTGTGATGATTTGATACACATATATGTAGATTAGTTAATACATGTATTTGTTACACATATAAGGTTAGTTAATACACCCTTCCCCTCACATAACTGCCATTTCATTGTTATTATGGTGAGAACTTTAAAACTGTTTTCATGACAACTTCATTGGTTATAACGTAGTACTATTAATTACAGCCTCCATGTAGAATGCCCTCAAGATCCACCCATGTTGTTGCACATGGCAGGATTTCCTTTCTATATAGTCTTACATTTTCTGTATCTATCTATCTGCCAGTGGATGCTTAGATTGTTTCCATGCCTTGGCTCTTGTAAATAGTGCTGCAGCGAACACGGGAATGCAGATCACCCTTCCTGAGTGTGATTTCCTCTCCTTTGGATAGATAACCAGAAGTGGGATCCCTGAATTACATGGCAGTTCTATTTTTAATGTTTTGAGGGGCCTCCGTCCTGTTTTCCATCGGAGTAGTACCAGTTCAATTACCCCCAACGGTGCACAAACAGCGCACTTTTGCTCCACATCCTCAGGAACATTTGTTATCTCCTGCCCAACCCATTCTTGAGGCAGTGTTCCTAAAACTCCAAGATGTATTTTAAATGCAGTTTGCATAATTGCCTTTACAAGTTAACCAAAACCATTTGCTATTTTTAAAGGGTTAAATTCTAAGAAATGAGTGTGTTCTCAGTAATAGTTTTTATTGTGATGAGAAGGGACTACTTTATACTAACCCCCTGAATTGTGTTACTTATATTTACTCATACTCTCCCTAGAACGTGAGGTTTTTGAAAGAAGGGTTGCGACTTTGACTTCCAATTCTTAGACCTAACGCAGCATCTGGCACAGAATAGCCACTTAAAACAAATGTTGAGCAAAAGGAAAAATGGATAAATAAATTCTCTACTTTTTTATGAAGAAAAATAGAAATACCCAGCACACTTTCGTGATTTCCAATTTGAACATGCAGCTATAACTTTTTTCCACATATCAGCTCTGTATAATTAAATGTTTACTCAACTCTCTTCACTTGCCTCTTCCAGTAAGCTTGTTCCAAACTGAACACATTATTTTTCCTCCGTTATGTTGTCTGCCATCTGCTGAAACCACATCAGCATCGTTAGTGTGGCGTGTGTGTGTGTGTGTGTGTGTGTGTGCGTGTGTTAGTTTTCATCCACACCCCAGAGGTAGTGAAATGGCCCTAATCTAGAGAACACTCCCAGGGTGAGTCTTGGCATTTGATTGAAAGATACGGTTGCTTCAAGTGAATCAACTATCTTTGTTTCCAAACAAGACCAGAGGTTTTGCTAACTAGCATAATGGCTGTTAAGAAGAAGGTTTTATTTATGAAATTAGTGGTATTCAAGGTATGCAAATGAGCTAGAAAATATTTTTAAGAAGCTAAAGAGAGGTCTATACCTTTAGGAATAGTCCTCTTGTCTTAACTCCAAAAACTCACCAGAAGATTCTGGGACAACTCCCTCCAAATAGATGGTTAGCTAAATCCTGCTGCTAGAACATTAGCACGCTGGCCTCCAGTGAATGTCTTACGCAAGCTGCTGTAGGGGTCCTGAAAAAGACAGCCAGCCAGACTTGCTTACGGTTACGGAACAGGTTGAATGTCTGTTTTTTGAGTCTGATTGCTAATATAGCAGTGCCCCCTCTTCTGTGGTTTTGCTTTCTGCGGTTTCAGTTACCCTCAGTCAACTGCCATCCGAACCGGATGATTCTCCTTCCCACATGTGTCGGAAGGTCAGTAGTAACCTAAGCCACCTCACAAAGCCTCCGTCATTCATTTTGCTTCATCTCAACACGGGGACACTTGGTCATCTCATGTCATCCCAAGGAAAAGGGTAAGGAAAGTACTATTCTATAGTTTCAGAGAAAAAGAGACCAGATTCACATAGCTTATATCACAGTATATTGTTATAATTGTTCCATTTATGATTAGTTACTGTTGTTAATCTCTTACTGTTCCTAATTTACATATTAAACTTTGTCATATGTATGCATGTATGGAGAAAAAAACATACTATCTATAGGATTTGGTACTGTATGGTTTCAGGCATCTGCTGAGGGTCTTAAAACATATCCCTAAGGATAAGTGGGCATTACTATAAATGCCTACATGTGTGAAAGCATTTGCTTTCTTTTTAACCTGGAACCAAGACTGAGTGAAGGGCACCTGTAATCCCCACCTACAAATATGACCAGAAATAACATAATATAACGTAAAACATCCAACATTCTTCTACTTCTATATTCCTTAGCATAGGAAGGAAACCTCTGTTCTGGTTGTTGAAGCCAGAAATCTAGGTACTACTGTATGATTCCTTTTACATAGCCCCTTACATGATTTAGCACTGGGTTCTATGTATTGCGAATATATTCATTTTTCTTTAGTCCTAAAAAACTCCCTTATTTCAGGCTCTCACGATTCTCACATGGGTTAGGACAACTGCGTCCTACCTGGTGTCTTTGGTGACAATCTTCCTTTACATTCTATAAACTATGCACAGATTGACCATTCTAAATTGAATTATATTACTGATGTTTTACATCTTAGTTTAACCTTCTCAACTGCTCCCAGTATCCTCAGGATAATGTCCTAATATCCTGGTGGGATGGTGGAGTTCTCAAAAAAGACCCTATGACTTTGCCATTGTGTTGCCTTTAGAAAGCCACAGATGCAGGAAATAGTACAGCATTTCAGCAGAACTTTAAAATCTGTGGTTTTTGAGGGCGAAGCGAAGGTATTGCAATGATTCAAGATGAGAGGCTGGTGGTGGCCACAGTATGAAGAGCC
This sequence comes from Suricata suricatta, assembly GCF_006229205.1. Lineage (NCBI taxonomy): Eukaryota > Metazoa > Chordata > Mammalia > Carnivora > Herpestidae > Suricata > Suricata suricatta. The sequence goes on along the minus strand of NC_043700.1, from coordinate 179,364,143 downwards.
TTCCAGAGATCAGCTGATGCCTGGGCTGAATTGCTTTTAGGTTTGTTTGTTTGGTATTTTTAATTAAGAATGGTCAACATCCACTCTATGAAGACAGTATAAAATTAAGCAAAAGCATTATAGGTTGTTACAAATATTACAAGTCTCTCTTTTTCTTTTTCTTATTGAACTGTAACTGACCTTCAAGATTATATTAGTGTTAGATGTACAGTGAAATTATTCCATATTTTTATATATTGTGACATGATCACCACAGTAAGCCTGGGTAACATCCATTACCGTACATGGTTACAATTTTTTTTCTCATGATGATGACTGATTTCAAGATCCATTCTTCTAGCTACTTTCAAATATGCAATATAGTATCATTAACTATAGTCACGTGCTGTACGTCAATTACACCCCATGACTTATTATTTTATAACAGGAAGTTTATACTTTTTGACTTCCTTACAATTTTCATTCATAATTCAATCATTGTGCTTCTTGAAAAGACAGATTACAAATAATTAATTGGGTTGTTGTTAGTGTCCATTCAATGATTTCTACTGATTAGATTTGCCTTTTACTATGTTTTGGTGCCCTCAAAACAATGGTCCTATGTCAAGAATGATCTTTCAACTTTCTTAGGACCTTAAGTGAGAAGTCATTGTTCTTTCTCATTCTCTTCTTCTTGCTCTTAATAGTAAGTTTAGCTATTCAGTCTCAAAGGATGCTGTGAATAAAAACAAAGTAAGTTTAAGTGTCAGAAACGCTGAAAAAGACCCTACAATTTTTACCATATGATCTTCACTAACATACCAAAGTGTAATAGAAGACAAGATTTGAGAAGTTTCCCTGGCTCATAATAAAAGAGGAAAAAGAAGAGGAGGAGGAGGAGGAGGAAGAAATAAGGCCATTTAGCATTTTAATTTGCTCTACTTATTTGGTTTGTAGCCTATTTTGAAGTTTTCTGAAATCTTCATTTAGCAATTCCAAAGCCTACATAGAATGCACTGGAACAGAGTAATGTCATGCCATTGTCAAGTCTAATCCCCCATGCGTCATGACATCAGGGGCGCTGTTGACCTGTATGTGCAAATAAAAGTTTGTAGCTTGGATTGTGTGGTAGCCAGTGAGCAATGCAGAAGCAGAGTACACCACACAGAACCATTCTGGCATCTCTTACAAAACATAAGCTACATGCCCATAAACACTAAAGCAATTACAAGACAATCGAAAACTTGATCTCTTTGAAATGTACCAGAGCAAGTGCTTCTGTATTTGTGACAATTATTGATAATTTGTTATGTAACATAATTGTGAAAAGAATAGGTACAGAAGAATGTGGTGACAGTGCAGTAAGGTACGGCTTCCCTTATGTAAGCATTCTCATATGATCACAAGGGATAGAAATGGAACTCTTTCAGAATTTGGAGTGGACAATTTGATATAAAAAACTAAGACACAGGTGCCTGGGTGGCTCAGTCAGTTAGGCGACCGACTTCGGCTTGGGTCATGATCTCACAGTCCGTGGGTTCGAGCCCTGCATTGGGCTCTGTGCTGACAGCTCAGAGCCTGGAGCCTGCTTCAAATTCTGTGTCTCCCTCACTCTCTGCCCCTCCCCCACTCACTCTCTGTCTCTCTCAAACTAAAATTAAGACCTAAAACAAAATTAAACAAACAAACAAACAAATGAAGACAGAGGCGCCTGGGTGGCTCAGTCAGTTAAGTGTCTAACTCTTGGTTTCAGGTCATGATCTCATGGTATGTGAGTTCAAGCCCCATGTCAGGCTCTGCACTGACCACATAGAGCTTGCTTGGAGTTCTCTCTCCTCTAGTCGCCCATAACCCGTTTGTGCACCCCCCGCCCCCTCTCTCTCTCTGGCTCCCTTCCTCTATTTCTCTCTCTCAAAATAAATAAATAAAACTTAAAAAATTAAATAAAAAAACTAATGTTGGTACAGATGAGAATTGGGTTTGGGTTAAGATAATTGAGTACACAGATGTTTGAAGCAAAATTATAAAAGTAGAGAAAATAGACCAGGTTGCAGAAATGCTGTTTTATCGTGACTTGCTTATAAATTAAAAACCTTCTCATCTTTCTACTGTGGCATAGACAGAAATGCCCTTCTTCTGTAACTCAGAGATAAGTAAACCTAAATGTATCAATTTATTCATTCGCCATGTGTTGTCCAAGTGGCAGCTGTATTTGGTCTAAGTCTCCTTTCAGGTTTGTTAGTGATTCTTTTTTTCTTCATGAAATGGCTCTACATAATTATTGAATCCTAATGGCGACTCTGCTCTGAAGGTACAGGCCCTGGCCCAAGGCCACAATGCCAAGGACATCGAGCCAGGATGTAAACTTGGAGCTCATGACCCCTATGTGCTTCCTTCCCCTCAACACTCTGACAAGACTTTTCACTTAGACTTTGGGAGAGAAAATTTCAAATCAAGTTTCAGTTCCCCCCCTTCAACAATTTTAAATCAGAAGATGATATTTACACCTATAATCTTTTTCTTAATCTTTATTTATTTATTTATTCTGAGAGGAAGAGAGCGAGAGCACATGCGTGGGGGAGGAGCTGAGAGAAAGAGAGGGACAAAATCCCACCCAGCCTCCATGCCATCAGTGTGGAGCCTAAGCGGCGCTCGATCTCAGGAACCATGAGATCATGACCTGAGCCAAAATCAGAATTCAGACGCTTAACTGACTGACCCACCCAGGTGCCCCAATATTTACACAACTAATCTGAAAACAAGATACAAAGTACTGAGTAGTTCGAGACCTGTGACGTACATAGATGAGGACCAAATCCTAGGAGTATTTCTAGATGAGGCAGTATGGAAGAACTGTATGGAGGAGGTGGCACTGCGTGATGCCATTGCAGAAGGACGGGACAGACCCAAAGGCCAGCGAGGCAAGGGATCCATCTATGATGTCAGAGAGGGTTTCAAAGAGTATGGGGCTTTTTTGTTGTTGTTGTTTAATTTCTGGTCCACCAAAAATCCTTATGGTTTTTCATAAATCTCAATGCACTTATTAATTTCTTTTAAAAGGTAACTAAAAATCATCATGATTTGGGGTTAAAAGGAGAATCTCATTATGTGCTCAAATTACAATATGCTTTGTGTTTGCTTGTTTGGATGGGTCCAGATGAAACTCTACCCCTGGGGATAGAACTGGCTGTCCAGAGGTCTCTTATTTTTACTTTATGCATTTCTCTTTTTCAGTGTCTGCTTATTAGTTTTCTTTTGATTCAGAATAATGGAATACGTAATGTATTGGACATCTTCCTTTTCCACCTGCAAATGCATCCACCAGCTCTGCTCACCTGCTCTGGTGCCCTGTCCGTGCTGCCCATGGCTGTGCAGAATGTCGAGACAGAGCTCCAAGCCCTCTGTTTCTAGCTGGGTTTGCTCAGGGGAAGGCACCAACAGGAGACCAGACAATGAGGAGAGAGAGAGATTGAGGTCTTTATTCTCTGGCCTCCCCACCCTCTTCCCCTCCACACACCCAAGTACCCTACGTTGGTCTGTCCTCCTACTAAAGACACAGCTGCCAGGTGGCCCTGTGCACAGAGAGCCCCACTTCCTCATCTGGGTACTTCAGGGCCTAGGGGTAGCAGTGGCACCCAAGGGTGCTAGCCTGGAGACCCACATTCTATTGCTGGCTTCTCTACACCCTGCCTACACCTTTGCAATTCATCTCTATTAAAATCTCTGCGAATCACTCAGCTTGAGTGTTATGTGTTTTTGCCCTGGATGCTGACCAAAGTAAAAACAAAAACAAGAACCAAAACAAACAACAAACCCAAACAATAAAGTATTCAGATAACTTAATTATATACATTGGTCTTTATGCAGTTTCATAACAATAAAATACTTGAAAAGCATATAGGTGAAGAACTTAGTTTAGTTAAGGACAATGCTGTGGAAGGAGAGAGATGGTATATGTGTCACGTGTATAAACTTAAAGCTGAAGTGTGTCTCTCTTTCCTTACTCATGCTATTGCTGGCTTCTGGGCCTGAAGGAACAGCAGGCATGAATGAGCTCTCTCTGATGCAAGTCTTTATGCAGCATCGTGGGATCACACTGCAGAAATTTACAGAATCTCAGAGAGGGAAGGGGCTGTGGGCACTCCCACAGTGCAGCAATGCATAAGCATAAAGTGCTGCAGTCGGTCATACAGCCCCAGATTTAAGTTGTGTGGCAACTATTTATTTTTAAATGTTTATTTATTTTTGAGAGAGAGAGAAAGAGAGTGAGAAGGGAAGGGGCAAAGAGAAAAGGGGACAGAGGATCCAAAGCAGGCTCCACACTGACAGCAGAGAGCCCGAGGTGGGGCTCAAACTCCTAAGCTAAACCACAATATCATGACCTGAGCTGAAGTCAGACACTTAACCAACTGAGCCACCCAGGCAGCCCTTATTTATCCATTTTTTTAATTTAAAAAATAATTTCCCATTAATGCAAGGTGAGTCCTGCTAACATTTTATTCAGTTTTATTTTTCTACAGTGTTTTTTAATTTATTTTTTAAAGATTATTTATTTGTTTTGAAAGAGAGAGCATGAGCAGTGCAGAGCCCCACCATGAGATCATGACCTGAGCCGAAATCAAGAGTCAGACACTTAACCAATTGAGCCACCCAGAGGCCTCTATAGAAGGTTCTCTTAACTGAAGTATAACTAACGTACAGTGTTATATTAGTTTTGGATGTCAACTATAATGATTCAACAATTGTATACACTACTCAGTGTTCATCATGACAAATGTACTCTTAATCCTCTTTAATCTACTTCACCCAGTCCCCACCCAGATCCCCTATGGCAACCACCATTTTGTTCACTGTATGTAAGACTCTGTTATTTTGTTTATTCCTTTTTTTCTTCATTGGTTCATATGTTTTGTTTCTAAAATCCCACATGAGTGAAATATATGATGGTATTTGTCTTTCTCTGTCTGGTTCATTTCCCCTAGCATAATACTCTCTAGGTTCATCCATGTTATTACAAATGACAAGATCTTATTCTTTTATATGGCTAAGTAATATTCAGTTGTGTGTATGTACATATATACACCACTTGTATGGAAATTTTTAATAAAGACAATATGTTACTGTCTAAAGGATTTGTTTAATTAGAAATATAGAAAATATGACTCTGTGAGACATAGCCTTCATGTATTACCTAGAATCTGAAATATTCTGTATATATGGTTATACGCACAAGCAATAATTCTACTTTTTATAGTGAGTAAATCCAAATAGTCTAAGTAGTAGAAGTATGAAAGAAATAAATGAGGTTCTTTTTAAAAAGCAAATTATAGAATTACTCCCCCATTTCTTCTGTTCCTACAAAAGGTAAATGTCTAAAAGTGTCAACAGATGACAAACCCACACCTTACCCATATACCAAAATGTTTAAGATTTTTAAAGTCATATAAAATCACTTGAAAAAATTTAGAGTTTTACTAATATTACTTTATAATTCATGAAATACTAAAAAAAACAAGTATCATCTTGACATAACTATTGTTAACATGCTGAATAATTTTTCAAAAAATATTTCCTACCTATGTACCCACCACACACACACACACACACACACACACACACACACACACACACATACACACAGTTGAAATACTATACTATTTATTTGGTAGCTGAATAGAAATTCAAAGCATTAATTTAATTTAGATATTACAAATTTAAACAATCTCCTATTAGTAAATATATAGTTTCCTGAATTTTGCATTTAGAAATAATCCTAAAATGAATATATTTAAACTTATATTGAAAGAATATATATTGTTCTTGTCCTGTGACTACTTCCTCATAGACTCTTAGATGGTAATTGCTATATTCAGTTAGATGTTTATAGCATATATATTGCATATATAATAGACATATATAATGTATGTATATATGAACATTATTATACATATTATATAATGTAATACATAGCGATATAACATAGCAAATTGTTCAGCAGAAATTTATCAGTTTATCCACAAAATAGTAAATAAGATTATTCGTTTCTCTAAAACCATACCAATACTAACTTTATCACTCACTTAGGTATTGACAATCTGATAATAATTTTAAAAATATTTACTGAGAGCCTACTGTAGTGTGGTCTCTTTTCTAAGTTCTGAGAATCAGCAATCATCATATAAGCAATCTCTGCCTTCAATGAGATTAAATTCTAGTACAAATAAATAGATAAAAACCAACAAGCAGAAATACACACAGTTTGCTTGAAGTTAGCTTTGCTATGAAGAAAAATGAAATAAGGAATAGATTGTAGGGAGTAAAGTGTTAGTGGTGGGACTTTCACTAAAAATGGTATCCCACACACTTCTTTATGTACATTCCTTTTTTTTACTTATGTCCATATGTTTATTGAGTCTTTCCTCTCTTTTGAATTATCTTTTTATATTCACACCTATTTTTTTGGTTTGTATAGTTTTTATTATTGAGTTATAGGGTTCCTTCACTAGTTAAGTATGGCATATATAATGCACTGAAATATATTATGTATTTATTAATTATAAAATTATCTAATATAATTAATATTAACTATTAAGCAAATACTATATTATTTATATACAGTGACTATAATGTGCATATGATATATATCTCACTCCAATATACAATGCATCATTCATCATTGATCATTAAACATTATATTTTATAGATTTGTATATATATTACATATATATGTGGACTCCTACCTATTTAGAGGAGAATTTACATAATTAAAATATTCACTTTTCTATACAGTGATATAATGCACCCAGGTATGTATTTATACTTGTCTGTTCTAGCCTTATATAAGATTTCAGAAGTTGTTTGCATTCAACCTGAGTCTAAAAACAAGTCAATTTTAGGTATTTGTTGCTGTTTTTCCCCAATTTTGTCTCGGACAGATTGCTGTTGGTATGTTGATGTGTCTTTAATTGTTTTGACTTACCGGCTCTGTGAAGACCTGATGAAACCTCTCAAAACTTGTCCCTATAATATGCCTACACACAGTTTTGCATGTTATTTCAGAGACTCAGAGATTTTTCAAGTCTAGTCATAGACGTTTTATTCATCCATTATCCCTTAGTTTAGATAATCTGTAACATAAGAAAGCCACTGAAGTTTGCATCTACTTTTAAGTCAATCATTTTTCTCCATTATCTAAGATTTTATACTGTTTTTTAAAAATGTTTAATGTTTATTTATTTTTGAGAGAGAGACCAGAGCACAATCTGAGGAGGGGCAGAGAGAGAGGGAGACAGAATCTGAAGCAGACTCCAGGCTCTGAGCTGTCAGCACAGAACCTGACACAGGGCTCGAACTCACCAACTGTGAGACCATGACCTGAGCCGAGAGGTTGGATGCTTAATCAACAGAGGCACTCAGGTGCCCCACTTGTATACTACTTTTTAAACAGACTTCCTAGTACTTTCCCTAGACAACGTATTACTTGAAAATAATAGTGTAATGGGGCACCTGGGTGGCTCCATTGCTTAAGCGTCTGGCTTAGACACAGGTCATGATCTCACACATCATGGATTCAAGCCCCACATGGGGTTCTCTGCTGTTAGCACAAAGTCCACTTCAGATCTTCTGTCTCCCTCTTCCTCTCTGCACCTCACACTCTCTCACCCTCTAGTCCAAATCTAAGTCCAAAAGGAGGAGAAGACCAATGTCTCAGCTTGAAGCTCATTAGCAGGAAAAACTTCTTCTTTCTTAGCCTTTTAGTCTATTCAAGCCTTTACCTGACTGGAGGGCAGGGGGCTTTTTTCAGTATACCAATTCCAAATGCTTATCTCATCCAGAAAAGCCCTACAGACACACCTAGAAATAACATTTAACCAAATATTTGGGCACCACATGGTCCAGTCAAGTCAATACCTAAAATTAACAATTATTTTATCCAGTGTATTATTACAATAATATATTTTATCATTATATATTATTTTATCATTACATATTTGTTAATTGTTTTAATGTACTTTATCACTATGTTTTTATATTTATGTATTTTTGTCTAAGATTTTTGAATCTATATGTGTAAAGTGGATTGTCATAGCTTTGTTTTACCTTTCTTAGTCGAATATTTTTATTATTATAGTTTTCAGTAATGAATTGGAAATATGCTTCCTTTTTTAAAACATCTTTAAAAGTATAGCAAATACTTGAAAAAAATTCATCCATAAAATAAATCAATGAAAGCAAGCTCTTTTTTTTTATAAACAGGTTTTTTACATTTATTTACTTTTGAGAGAGAGAGAGACAGAGACAGAGTATGATTTGGGAGGGGCAGAGGCAGTGGGAGACACAGAATCCAAAGCAGACTCCACGCCCTGAGCTGTCAGCACAGAGCCCAATGTGGGGCTCAAACTCATGAACAGAACCGTGAGATCATGACCTGAGCGGAAGCCAGACACTCAACCAACTGAGCCATCCAAGGCCATCTCTTTTTGAGGCATTAGCATTTAGAAAACTTTCTAAATTTTCCAAGTGTATATATCTAATAGGTTTTCTACTTAAAAAACAACAACCTATTGGAGTGCCTGAGTGGCTCAGTCAGTTAAGCCTTCCACCCTTGATTTCAGCTCAGATCAATCTCACCATTCTGGGAATGAGCCCTGCATCCAGCACTGCACTGACTGTGTGGAGCCTGATTGGGACTCTCTCTCACCCTGTCTCTTTCTCTCTCTCTCAGAATAAATAAGCAAATAAACTTAAAACAACAACAACAAAAAATTTACAGGGCACCTGGCTGGCTCAGTCGGTTGAGCAACTGACTTCTTTGACTCAGGTCACAATCAGTTTGTGAGTTTGAGCCCCCATGCGTCAAGTCTGAAACCTGTTTCAATTCTGTGTCTACCTCTCTCTCTGACCCTCTCCTGTTCATGCTCTGTCTCTGTCTCTCAAAAATAAACATTAAGAAAACTAATTGGCGACCGACAGAATGGGACAAGATACTTGCAAATGACATATCAGATAAAGGGCTAGTATCCAAAATCTACAAGGAACTCACCAAACTCGACACCCGAAAAACAAATAACCCAGTGAAGAAATGGGCAGAAGACATGAACAGACACTTCTCCAAAGAGGACATCCAGATGGCCTACAGGCACATAAAACGATGCTCAGCATCACTCATCATCAGGGAAACACAAATCAAAACCACACTGAGAGACCACCTCACGCCAGTCAGAGTGGCTAAAATGAACAAATCAAGAGATGCTGGCGAGGGTGTGGTTTTCTTATTGTTTTACTGTATCATTTATCAATTTTTTAAACTTTATCAGTCCCTTTATTTTATTATGTTTCCTAGCTTCTAATGTTATATACATCATTCTTACTCTCTGTTGTTTGTTGTAACGAACATCTTTTCTTTTCTTCTGAGTACAGCTGTGACCACTTCTATGAAGTCTCAATATGTAGTAGTAATATTGTCATTTTGATATAACTTAATATCTCTACCCATATGTATTATATATATGCATATTTGTATGTATATAAATAAATATATATGAAATTTTCATTTTCTCTTTGATTTAAAAAAAAATCCATTAAAAAAATCTTACTTTGTTTCCAGATAGTTTTACTTGTAAGAGTCGTTATGCTTTATTTGTCTCCAATTTTTCATATTTCAGGACAGAGAACATGGAGCATGCAACTTGTAATTTGGTAGACTTATTGTAAAGATCTTCTAAGATTTAAAATCCAATTTCTCTGTGCAAATGTTTAATATATATGTTTAGTAAAATGTGTTTTCCATGAAAGTTGCAGTATATCAAGTCAAGTTTGTAATTATGAAATTCAGTTTTTCCATTTATATTTAGCCTACTTTATCTGTCAAAGACCAAGCTTCTTACTGCAGGTGAAGTTTTTGTCAAAATTTGTTGTTCCTTTTAACTTGATTTATAATCACTGATTCTGTTGTCCTATGAACATTTACAGCTAGCATATAATAATCTAAATTCAGTTTTCTTTGATATGTGGTATTAGCCTTGTTTTAAAACTTGAGTTTACCCAATATGTATTTGTCCACTCCTTTTAAAAATAATCACTTACCCAGGAGCCTATGTGGCTCAGCCGATTTAGTGTCTGGCTCTTGATTCAGCTCAGGTCATGATCTCAGGGTGGTGGGATGGGGCCCACATCATGCTGCACGCGGGGCATGGGACCCTTTGGATTCTATCTCCCTCTCTCTTTCCCCTTCCCAGCTTGCATGCATGCACGCCATTGTGCACGTGCACCAGCTCTTTCTCGCAAAGTAATTAATTAAACAAATATATATATAATGCCATTGTACTGTCGTAGTACACTTGTCATATATCTAACAAAAACTTGATTTTTTTTTTACTCTAGCCCAGACTCTTTAACTTTTGTAAAAGGAGTTTACAAATTCCACAGAGAAGCCAGAATAGATGAAGGGTAAGAGATTCCTCATTTGAAAATGGGCACCAGGAATTTTTGGACTGCTGAGGTTTTCAAAAACATGAAGCAGTAAATTCTACACTTTGGCTTAAACAAATCTTAACTGTGTTTGTGAACTTCAAGTCGGATCTGTCTCACTTGCACTCCAGATTGTTCTGACTAATGAAGTCTCACTGCCATCACCTTATGCTAAATTTCTGGCTATTTCTGCTGCCCGGCTGTTCCATCTTTTCTTTGCAAATCCTTTTCTGAACTCCAATGTTTCTATTGCTTTATATTATCTCCAAAAGTATAAAAACTTTACTTGTTTTCATTCTGGTTGTGGATGCCTCTATATTTTAAAATGTGAACCTCTACTTCTCTTCCAATGTAATGATTTGGTTTAGAATGAAATCAGTGATCCCGGCTCATCAAATGAGCAGTGCGTGCGCTGTATTTCCTCTCCTCCACATTCCATGATTTCCACATGTTGTGGAATAATCTTGACTTTTACAACCAGATTATTAATATTGGTTTAATCGTTATATTACACACTTAGCAAGGTTCACTGTGTCTCTGGCCACTTCTCCTACAACCAGTTTTGCCCATATTTGAGCTCATTATTTACATGCGTTTCTCAGAAAGCTAGAATAGTTTTCTAAATAATTTTTTTCAGGAAAGTTATTCAGTTCTTATGCTATGAATCTTTACAATCTTGTGAAATTTGTTTTCCCATTTGTATGTCATATTGGTTAAGATCATATTTGACTACATCTTAGAGGAAAACAAATAAACAGTGACTTTAAACACATTAAAGTTTATTTCCGTCTTGAATAAAAGAAGTCTGGGCATAGGAAGGAACCCTGACCTAAGCTCGAAGCTCCTGACTTTTGTCGGTGGTGCAGATTTTATACTTTGCCACCCTGGGACCGTTCATTATACCCGGGACCCAGATAGCTGCCCAGCGGTGCCTTAGGTCAGCTGTCAGGGTTCGTGAGTTCAGTTTGTGAGTTCAAGCCCTGCATGGGGCTCTGTGCTGACAGCTCAGAGCCTGGAACCTGCTTTGGATATGTATCTCCCTCTCTCTTTGCCCCTACCCCACTTACACTCTGTCTCTCTCTCAAAAATAAACATTAAAATATAAATAAAAAGATGGCTGCCCAAGTGTCAGCCATTAGATCCATTTTTTAACATGTATATTTATTTTGAGATAGAGAATGTGAACAGGGGAGAGGCAGAGAGAGAGAGTGAGAGAGGGAGAGAATTCCAGCACAGAGCTCAAGGTGGGGCTCAATTCCATGAACCATGAGATCATGACCTGAGCTGAAATCAAGAGTCTGTAGCTTAATGACTGAGCTACTTAGGCACCCAAGATCTGTTTTCTAAGCAGAAGAATGGAGGAAAAGAGAGAGAGAGGAGAAAATGGAAGTTTACACATTTCCAGTCACATTTCTTTGGACCAATAGGAAGAAAACAGTCACATAGACAGACACAATCACAAGGAAAATTAAGAAATGTGCCTGACTAAAATTGAAGAGTAAAGTGAAAATTTGAAGTTACAAATTCTGACCATGCAACTGAGCATTATCTTTAATGAATACATGAAATGTTGGGGTTGCAAACATTTTTTCTAAAATCTCTGTCGATATTGCTTCACTGTCTCCTTGCCTTTCTTAAAAGAGAGGTAATTAACTAGGTTTTTCCCTTTTTCCCTTGAAGGTAATATCTTGACTTCCCCTTATCCACAATAGATGCTTGCTGAAATTGTTATTAAAATTAGAAATTCCAAAAAAGATTTTCTTTTATTCTTCTTTAATTTACTCCACATCAAGTAGTTACTTTAAATGTTACAATTATAGGGGCACCTGGGTGGCTCAGTTGGTTAAGCTTCTGACTTCGGCTCAGGCTATGATCCCAGGGCTCTAAGTTCTAGCCCCGTGTCAGCTCAGAGCCCAGAACTTGCTTCAGGTTCTGTGCCTTTGTCACTCTCTACACCACCCCCCCACTCGTGCTTTGTCTCTAGTTATCTCAAAAATAAATAAACATTAAAATTTTTTCTTTTATATTTGGTTATAGTCTTCCTTCCTCTAAGAAAAACTTTCTTCTATTATATCTTTGATTACTGTTTCTTTTCCATTTACTGTCAGTATTTATCTTCTAAATATATTGGCTTTCATAGAGCTCGACTCTCATGAACTTATCTTTCCTCCTTTTTTATTTTTATTTACTTCTGGGAGAATCTTTTTATTTTTTAAGCTACTAATTGAGATGGTCACTTACATCTCCTCATTTGTCTGAGATTTGTCTTAAAAATTTTAGAAATGATGATTTTCCTTAGAAACAAGAGTTCTTAATCTCATGTCATTCCTTTCATGTTGGTACATACAATGTTTCTCAGATTTTTGTTGTGAATAAAAGACAGAAGACCTTTTTGGGTTTTTCTTTTCCTGTTTCATGAAGTAAGTCCATGTCACAGGATTGCATTTGTATGGATTTTTCAGCACTATTTTCTTTTGAACTACTGAGTCTTTTCACATATCTGGTGATTTTGTTTTTGTCTGCATATTCTTAAACAGATCTATGTTTGCCTAGAAATACGACTTGTGTTTATTTTCAGAGATTGTGTTTAAGTTTTCATCCCCTGTGAAAGAGGAAAAGAATGCTTATGTTTTCTGTGGTTTGACTGTACTGTGGATCCAGATGGCCACAGGTATGGGGAGGAATGTGTTTCTGCTTTTCTAGCAGGTCCTGTCCAGCTACTAAAGCAGGTGACTGATTTCTGGCCCATTCTAGCTTAAGGTGGCCAAGAATTAGTTTTGAATTGCATTTTTTAATGGAGAGAGGAAAAATACTATGAAGCTAAGCCTTTAGGTAAATTTCTTACTACTGCAATGGACAGTTGTTTTTTCTACATGTTTGCTGTGCATCAGGAGAGGTTTGAAGGAAAGCTGCTGTGGCAAGTTCCTTGAGTAGAATGAACTTGGACAAACAGGACTCATCTCCAGATAATCTAATCAGCTAAATCTTACCTCCAGTAATTATCATTCCAAGAATAGATTTTTATTTTCCCTATTTTTCAGTGAGAAATACTACTCACCTACCTGATACATGGACCTCTCCTTTGCCTCGATCTGCTTGGTACTTTCCAACAATTTCTCAAAGATTCTCAGTCTTTCATGGAAACGTCATGTTTCCAATGCATTGATATATATATTTTTATTTTTAGACTCCTTGTATAACTTCAATATTTGGAGAGCAAGAATTAAATGCATGAACACAAATAACCATTTCGAAACCAAAATCTGAAGATGTAGTTTTTGAGCCAAACCTTTGTGTAAAGGGCAATTTTCCAAACTACTAACATGGTTTAAATATTTCCACTGTTTACTGTGTATGCTTATGTGGAATTAAAGAAAACCTTTTTTGAAAGAAATAAACTCGTTTTATTTTTTAATGTTGGTAAACCTTATTTATACATGGGTATTATAAGCTGAAAATATGCTTACTTTATCTAAAAGTACAATTTACGAAGGTCTAAATTAACAAGCAATACTATTCCAATAATTTGGGCTTTGCATAACAGAATTGTGTGGTTGATATTTTCCTGATAGTTTATCTAAACACTCAAATAAATGAGACGCTAAAAGTATCAAAGGTCTGCCAGACCTAAAGCCTGTGGGACAAATTTTCATCTTAAATTAAATGTTAGTAATATTTACTTGACAGATTAAAAACTATTTTATCTGGTTAACCATTTCATAATATGTTTTTCTTTCTTTTTTTTTTTCAAGTGAAAAAGAATATATGGAGTCCAAGCTCACAATTTTCTATTACAGACCACTCTAATATGTATTATGCTTTTATAGAGGTAAGGTCAGCCTGGCTATCCCCTCTGTAATCAGTGGATCTACTGAAATTTTCCAAATAGGCCACCAGAATACTACTATCTGCAGTGGTTGGGTAGCTCCATCTGGTTGTAGTTAACAGTAAATGATGAGACTCTTTACTCTGGAATTTTTAAAAGATTAAACATTTTTTTTATACAAGATTTCTTGTGAAGAAATTAACCCATATTTTAAGAAGAACCACATAAGGTTTGCTGAATTGCTAACCTAAAGTGAAAAAAACACTAAAAGATGTGACATATAACTTAATTACAGTGTCTTTCTCCCATTATTGGTAATAGTAGCAGTGATGATGGTGATGATGATGATGATGATGATGAAGATGAAGATAGAAGTTATTATGGTTCCCCCTATGTAGAGGAATGGTTTTCATCCAGCATCCATTCACCGTATATCCATTCATAGCTCTAGATTTTTGTTTGAGCACATTGCCTTATTCTGTTTGTGCATCCCTGCTCTATTGTTACTCCACTTCTTAGACCCAAATGTACAGGCTGAGTGGTTGAAGTTGAGGACATAGAACCAATTGCTGGTTCTGTGATTTTTGTAGAGATGGCTATAGATGAAAGTTGGCCAAATTGTAGATAATCTAAAGATTTTGCAGGAGCTACTAGGTAAAGGGTGGCCCTCTTTCCAATGAGTCCTGGATGCCTGGAGAAGCAGATTTATCTGGACACCAAGAGAAAGGAGCTTGCAAGACAACAGAAACAGACAAGAGGAAGGTAAGGCGAGAGTTGGGGAGAATACAAGTTTGTTGAATGACATCAAACTTGAACTTAAACTCGGAACCAACTCTTTCTTGGGGCCTTTCCCACTCCAGGACTTCTCAATTTGTTTTCACAGTCATCTCATTATTCTTCCTGCCTTTCTCACTCATCTACAGCTCCTGATTTGCTTTGAAGAGGCCAAACTGTCTTTGACTGAGGCCACTGCATTTGCTGTTCCTTCTGTTCAAACTGTCCCCTCCCCCCACACCCTCAGCTATTCTCATCACTACCCCCTTCACTTCCTGCAGGGCTGTGGTCAAATATCCAACTCCCGGAGAAGTCCTACTTGTCAGTCTCCCAACAAGTGCTTTCTATCACTCTCTCCACCTTTCATCTGCCTGTTTCCTCACAGAATTCAACCAAATCTGCCAATTTATATGATAGCTCTTTCTTCTGTGTAACTTCTCCACCTCTTCCACAAGAGTCTGAGTGTTGCACAAGTGGTAAATTGGCCTCCTTCTTTGCCACTGTATCCTGGTGTCAAAAACATGCCTATCACATAGAGCAACTATTTGTTGAATGAAGGAATAAATGAATCAATAAATCCCATTGCTGTTGTTACTTTGGCTTCATCCAGGAGTAAATTTCCTGTTATGGTCAAAGTGTTGTAACAATTAGAATATTATTATGCTAGTTTTCATGATACAGAAATTAAGCCTTAAATGGTTAAGTAAAAAGTAAATTGAGAAGTAGATTTAAAAGTCATGTTCTGCTTGACTCCAGAGCTATTAAAAGCTAGTCTCTACTGCTTTCAAAATTGCTAGGTTCAGCCAGGAAGGCTTAAAAGGTATTTCTATCCTGATTATGTCTGTGTTTTCTTCTTTTAATGGATAATAAGTTAATAAGAGTTTCATATTTTATATTCATCAATGAAGACTAATAGCTAATAAACTGTTGGTAAGCACAGCTTCTCTTAGAAGTATACTTTAGTAAACAGAATTTTTGGACTACTATACTTTCAAAATTCATAGTAAGTTATATGCAGTAGACATATATGTAGTATGAACATACATCCAGATTTTTCTTGAGACAGTCTTGATTTATTATTTTTGTTGTCCTTTCATAACAGTGAACATCAACCCCTTTTCCTTTCAACACATCATATATATTTTTCCCCTCCCGAGGGTTAGCTCACTGTAACCTTCTGAACAACCTATTGCTGTGTTTTCATGAGTGTCCAGAATTGTCATTCTGTCTCATTCATACAACAGAAATATATCATGTTTCTGAAGCATGCTAGCAATTCCTACAGATAGAGCATTCATAGTAGAATAGGCAAGTGTGTAAATAAATAATGGCAGCTCACATGAAAAGGACTATGAAGGAAGAGGAAGCTAGATATCAAACTTGTTCACTTTTTTTTCCATTTCTACAGCTAGCATTCTTTTCCATAGCACCATCATCTTTCACTGGGACCATTGCCATAAATTCCTAAATAAGTTCCCCACTTCCTCTCTTCTCCCCCCCCCTATCTATTAGCACACTGCACCAGGATGAGCATTTAAAACAGAAACTGGATCTTATCCTCCAGTTGTGAAGATGAAATGAATGTCTAAGCTCAGGGTCTCTAGAAAACATGACCTAGTGCAAAAGCGTATGCATTAAGGCTATACAGGGGAGTTCAATGTCAGGAAACCAGAAGGAGAGACAAGGGCAGTGAGGCAAGAAAGGAGAGAGCAGAAATGGGATGGGAGGACAGTATGTATCTGACTTCTGACTAGTCCCAGGTATCATGTTGTATGACTTCTCAGTCCCATGGGACCGTGTCCCAAGGGGCCTTGTGAACTATTATATCTCAGGACTGGTCTGTTGGGGAAGGGGGAAGACTTTATCTTCTATCCCTTTCTATTGGTCCAAGCTTTGTTTCTCCACTTCATCTCTCCCACATTTTTAGGTTGGGCAAGTATGGGAGTCTCATGGGTCTTGAAACAATTATATCTCAGCAGCCACAGAGAGAGGAAATTTCGGGCTGGAGGGAAGAGATGGAATAGCCAGACATGAGGTAAGTGCAGTCAGTTTGCTCCAGAGACATGGGTTTTAGAGGGACCAGTCCTAGTGTGGAATGGTGGCCAAGAGCCTCTGAGACAATAAGGTTGAGAGGATTTTAAATGGTGCAAAAGAGGTATCTGATAGGATAAGTTAACACTGAGTTAACCAGGAAAGCACCTGGTTAATGCTACTGACCTATTATTTATAATTATTATGGATGAAACATTTGAAACAAGTATGTGATGATTATAAATACATTATAAATTCCACTCAGTAAAGTGGAGATTTTTTGTGCTTATGGGTTTTGACTGAGCATACACTTTGTGCCACACAGTGCCTGGGACCAGCAAACATAGTGGTGAACAAGTAGATGTGGTTTCTATCTTTATGAGAAGACAGAGCCAAACATGAATCAAATACATATTATAAATTAAATCACGTCGGTGATGGGGGCTCTTGGGTAGCTTGGTTGGTTAAACATCTGACTCTTGATTTCAGCTTAGGTCATGATCTCACAGTCATGGGATTGAGCCCCGTGTTGGGCTCTGTGTTGAGTATGTAACATGCTTGGCTTCTCTCCTTCTCTCTCTGCTCCTCTTTCTCTCACTCTCTGTAAACAAACCAACCAACCAACAAATAAATTAACATTTAAAAAATTCTAAATTATGCCTGTGACGGAGAAATACAAGGCCCTCTATGAGCATAGAAAAGAAGGATATGACCCAGTTTGGGAGGAGGTTCTCAAGAAGGCCAGAGAAGTGACAATTTAGTCAAGAAGAAGAAGAATGAAAGAGCATTGTGGGCAGTCATGGTGTCATGGTGTGAAGGTTAATTGCGTGTGTCAACTTGGATAGGTCATGGTACCCAGTTTTTGGCCAAAACACAAGTCTAGATGTTACTGTGAAGGCATTTTTAGATGAGATTAACATTTAAATCATTGAACTTTGAGTAAAGTAGATTAACTTACATAATGAGAATGGGTTTCATCCATGCAGCTGAAGGTGTGTAGGAAAAGGCTAAAGTCTCTTAAGAAGGAATTCTGCCTCCAAAAGGCTTTCACACTGCAAGACGCAATGTCAACTCTTAGGTGGGCCTCCAGCCTGCTGGCTGCCTTGCAGATTACACTTTCCAGATCCCACAATTATGTGTGCCAATTCTTTCAAATAAAGCTTGCTTTCTGTCTCCTCATAGGTACATACACACATATCCTGTTGGTTCAGTTTCTCTGGAAGACTCTGGGTAATACAGTGAAGCAAGTGCCCTGAGCCCACCAGGGAACATGGCTTCTTCAAGGCCCTGAGAAGAGCACTGTGGTAGAATAAGGAGCAGGTGATAGGAGCTGAGTATGAAGAGGAAGCAACAGCCAGGACCATAATTCAGGATCTTTGTTGTGAGTGCAGTGGACAGCCATTTAATGATTTTAATTCAGCTAGATTGGAGATATTTTACTTTGAAATCTGGAAACCAACATAATAATATGGATAAGAGTTACATTATCCTGACTTAGGATAGAGCCAGAAGAAAGAAAGAAAGAGGAGTCAGTTAACATTTCCTTACCTGTCCCATTTGTGTTTATCCTGTACGTGCAGCTCTTCTAGAACACTCCAGAATACCTGCAGCACTTGCTAGTGAATTCTTGAAATCTGGAGCAAAGACTTTCTCTGCCCAACCTGCACCTGTAGCCATGGAAAAGGTTTTGTAGATGAGGACACCTTCTTACAGGCCAGAGAAGTAAGCTGCATTTTAAATTCATGTTCCCAATTTTTAATTATATTTTATTTAGTTTTTTTAGGTATCAAAAAGTTTAATATTTTACTTAAAAATTCTCAGACATTTTACAAAAACCCAGGGATCTTTCTCTAGAATGCCTTAAAATCAGTGTAAGTTAAGTGTGATATTAGTATTCTATTTCTTTCTCTTTTCCCCTTGACTTGGTCTGCTCAAAACACAATTGTGAGCTTCTGTAGCCACAGTTAACTGATTGAGCCACCCAGGTCCCCACTCATGCTCTGTCTCTTTCTCTCTCTGTCTCTCTCAAAAATAAATGAACATTTAAAAAAAATTTTAAAGTGAGGTAGGGGACCTGGGTGGCTCAATCAGTTAAGCCTATGACTTTGGCTCAGGTCATGATCTCGCAGTTTGTGGGTTTGAGCCCCACTTCAGTTTCTCCCTCTCTCTCTGATGCTCCTCCATTTTCTCTCTCTTTTGATAATAAACATTAAAATTTTTTTATCTAAAAATAAAATAAAATAATTGAAGCTCCCAATTAATGCTTAAATACATATAATTACCAATGAAATTAGAAAGGAGCCAGCTTTTAATTTTCTAGATATGCGGATATTACACTAAGAAAGTCCCCAGTTCTTAATGGAGTCTTCAAATCTGCCCCACATTCTATCACATTTTTCTAGTACTCTTACTCTCTCCCATAACTCACGTTATTTTATATCTTGTTTTTCCCTTAAAATCTCCTACCTCTTTTCCTCAGCAACCCCACCCCCAACCCAACTCCCAAACTTTATGGTGGAAACAGAAGCAATCAGAAAGAAAACTCTTCCAAGATCATCTAAACTTCCCTTGGCTTTCCCTACCCCTACCTTTCCTTTCTCCTCTATTTAATGAAGGAAGTGTTCATTCATCTTTTCAAGTTTAAGCTTTCAAATGTTCTCATTTCTTTTAAGTTATTAACTTTTCTCTTTTCTTCTCTGAAATTCTATCTCTCTGGTTATCCCTGTAAGTCTTGTAAGTTTAACTTCTGCCTCTCCACTGGGCTGTCTACCAGCATAAAAACAACACATGGTAATTCCCATTAAGAAAGGAAGAGAAGGAGGAGGAGAAGGCAGTCCTATTTTCGTTGTTTCTCCAGCTACCACCTCTTCTCTCTTCCCTCCTTCAAATAATAATACTCCTTGTAGTCAGGACACAATCTCTTCACACCTAGGGTAATAATGAAATTCATTCATTCTTGATCCAGTCATCAAATGTTTACTTTTTGAGAAGCTAATACTATGTTCTCCATCTTCAATGGGAGATGATCTTTGTGGTAAGGTGTGTAGTTGACCCACTTCTGTAGTTAAGTATTAGGAATAAAATCACAGATATTAAACATAGTCTTCAATATCAGATTCTTCTGTAATTAATACTGTAGGCTCCAGCTATCTTATTTCTTTGTCCCATTTCTTGAAGGTGAAAAACAGTGCTAACTATTGGTTTTCTCAAAGAATTCCAAATGCCTGAAATCTAGCCATTATCACCAAGTCTTACGAAAGACTTTTTAAAGGTGGGGATTGCCCTACACCAGCCAGCTGGCTCTAACATCTGTATAAGTCTACCTGATTGAGTTAACACGTGGATGTGATTTCACAAAAATGTGAAATCGTGCCAATGTTTTCAGCTATTAATCTATTATCACAGTGGTTTCTTTACTTAACGTATGTTATTGACTGTTATAGTTTGTCCCTGAAGATAGAGCTGAAGACAAACACCTTGCATTTGAGTTACTAGTTTTGTGGAAGAAAGAGAAGTATTTATTAGGGTTTGATGAGACACAGTGTAGGCAACATTTTTTGAAGAGATGACCAGATAAGGGCAGAAATGTTCCTCAATTGGTTTGAGGAGGCCTCACAGAGTAGCTGACATTTGACCTGAAGAGTTTTCAAGTGAGAATGTTAAAGAAATCATAACAGCTTCTTAGATTCAATTATTTTTTTCATTTGAGAGACCCAGGTGAAATGATATCCAGTATGGGTACATTTGGAGGAAGAGTTGTGTAACAAGGTCAGGCGAATGGGGGCGACTCAAAGAATACATCTCAGTAGATATCAATCATTGACATGGATTCAGCTCATATTATACTGCATTAAAGTATCTTCTTCCCTCAACAGCCCTGCAGTTTAGGTCATTTTACTGTCACGTACATTTTAACAGATGAGTAAACTGAGGCTCAGTTTGAGGAAGTAAGTTGCCCAAGGTTCCAATTAAAGAAGATGGGAGAGCCAAGCTTTGAATTAGGACAATTGGATATCAGCCCCAAGGTCCTACAGCAATCCCCACGGTGTCTCCAAGAGCAAGAAATAGAGACTTTTGTGAGGGGTTTCTAAAGGTTGGAAAGAAATGTAGATAGCACCACACAGTAGCAAGCTGAGAGAATGAGCTGAATTCCACAGTCAAATACGTTGGCATTGCCTGGAGGGGTGGAAGCAGCTCTAGAAACTCACTGATTTACCTTCACAGGTCACACCGCCAGGTGATGTGGCTTGGGAGGAATCTGGCAGCCTAGAAAGGCAGTTCAACAGGCATTCTCCGTCACTGTGGGATTCGGGGCCAACTTTCTATAAACTTCCACAAAAAGCACAAAGAGCTTCACTTGATGTTGGAGAAAAGTTCACAAGAGGAAGTCCCTTAAAATCTCTTGTATTTCTCCCACTGACTTATTTCGCTTAGCATAACACACTGTAGCTCATATATGGAATTTAAGAAACAAAACCTGATGAACATGGGGAAGAGGAAAAAACAGAGAGGAAGGCAAACTATAAGAGGCTCTTAACTACAGAGAACAAACCTAGGGCTGATGGAGGGAGGTGAGTGGGGATGGGTTAAATGGGTGTGATGGGTATTAAAGAGGGCGTTTGTTTGGATGAGCACTGAGTGTTGTATGTAAGAAATGAATCACCAAATTCTACACTGGAAACCAGTATTACACTGTATGTTAACTAACTAGAATTTAAATAAAAACTTGAAATTAAAAAAAAATCTCTTGTAATTGAATGAAATTTTCCAACTGGTAAGTTTTGACTGTTTTTCCAAGAAAGAATCCAATTCTCATCCTTTGAAATTTTCCTTTGGGCTATAAAGTACAGTTGGAAAACAATATCAATATAATATTAATATGGGGCAAAATTACTGTTTTCTGGGTTAAAGAAATCTTGTTTGTATCATTTTATTGTCTTGTCACCAAAATATTAAAACCTTGACACTATATTGACTTTAAAATATTCTAGACTTTCCAGTGCTGAAGACTCTGTAACCCAAACCTGAAATATTCTGATTTATAGATTGGTTAATTGGTATAGGCTGAAAGAACATATTTAAAAAGAGCCAACATCACTTTGCATCTTCCATTTTTAAGCTCTTCTTTAAAATGATATAAGTGATATTTGCTCTTCAATAGCAACTTCATGTTAATTTTTCTGATCTTCTTAAATAGAGTTCGGAAAGTCCCTTGATCACAGTGATGACTAATTTATTTTTAATTGCATTCTGGTATTGCTTAACTTCCTCTAAATTTTGGCAGTTTTCTACCATTCTATGCAACAATCTTTTTGTGAGAAAAAAATATTTACTCTAAAGTGAAAACAGGTTTCTCCGTGGGTGTTCTAATACATTTGTCACTTTCCAGTTCTTGAATATTTTGGCATCAAAAGTATCTATTTGACCTTAATAGAAGGTTTTGAAATAGTTACTGTATTTTAGTGCTATTTCTCAACATCTTCAAGTTAAACTCTGTTTAGAATTTTGTTTTCTGCAAATACTAATATAAAGAAACACCATCAAGTTCAAGTGGAAATACATATTCAGATTGTGACTGTATTTATGCAGGTTACTAGCTTATGTCTGGAAATATCATGAAGCTGGGATAGGAAGGGGCAAATAAAACTGTGAATAAATATGTAGATTAGATATTGATATTTCCACTTTTCAAATGAGGAGTTTCAGACTGAGAGGGGTTAAGTGAGATGTCCAAGGTCACACAGTTGAGGCTAAATAAAGCCTGCTGTTTGAACCCAACGGCACGCTCATTCCACTGTACCACATTGACTTGTTATGCTTTGGCATTTCTGAGTGAATTCCATCCATTGAGAGGGATATGAGGGGAAAAATTAGAAATAAAACACTGATGAAAGATTTCTGTGGCTTTGAAACAATGAACAAAGTATGCATTAGTCAGCCATTTTCTACCAACTCCCACCCAACTGGGAAAATTTGGTCAGACAACAAAGCATTTCTTTCTGTTGTTCCAGTAATTCTGCAAATTGTTCTAAGAAGAAAAGGACAAATAGAAAATAAATTGGAGACTTGATCTCTGATCCGAAACAATGTACAGTATAGATATGAGGAAAATATGCATATAAAATAAGAAAAGAATAAATTTCTAAAGTCATGTATTAGTACAAATTATCATGCAAACAAGCACTGTAGTGCTAGGCATAGAGATGGAAGTGAAAGTAGACTTTATTATAATCAGATGCCCTACTCAAAAAAGGCTACTTGAAGGCGATTGTTAACAAATTTCAAGAAGAAAAGAAATAAAAACAGGAGAGAGGAAGAAGACAAGGCAAGTTAAATACTGAAAGAGTGATATGATTAGCCTGGGGAAAACCACAGAGAAACACAGAGTGGAAACATTTGGCACTGGTAAATCTCATTGAATTCTATTTAATTTTGGTGATGTAGTCTTCAAAAATAGTGAATTAATAAAAAGATGCCTTAATATTTTGTCCTTTTGTCTGCAAAATGTCCCAGTTCAGACTCATGACCTTCAATCCTTTGAGTGTGCAAGCCAGGGACCTGTGGAATCCAGAACTGCTTCCTCTTCCTTAGCGTCCCTCACCCTTGCATCTCATCACAAGTTCAGGCCATTTTATGTGCTAGATATTTCTTAAATCTATCCACTTCTCTCCATCTGCATCCCTACAATCCTAACATAAGCTCCCATTGTCTTTCTCTTGAATTGTTTTATTAAAATAGTCTAAAATGTCCAGGCACCTGGTGGCTCAGTCAGTTGATTGTCCAAAGCCTTGATTTTGGCTCAGGTCATAATTCCAGGATCCTGGGATCAAGCCTCAAGTCGGACTCAGTGCTGAGTGCAGAAACTGCTTAAGTCTCTCTCTCTCTCTGTCTCTCTCTGTCTCTCTCTGTCTCTCTCTCTCTCTCTCTCTCTCTCTCTCACATACACACACACACACACACACACACATCCCTGTCACCCCTCTCACCTGCTTTTGCACTCTTTTGAGCATGCGTGCTCTCTTTCTAAAATAAAAAACAGCCCAGTGTGTTTACTGTCCACCAGTTGGGCCCCTCTGCAAGCCAATACCACATCACATTAAACCTGATAATGGCCAGTAGCTCAAAACTGTCATAAATTGTCCTCTGAAGCCCTTTATTGGCTATCTTTCATCTATCTCTCTGGTGTCACCTTCCTTTCCTTGCACTAGATTTGCTGACTTCCCATCTCTACTTATACTCATCCTGATTCCTCTCAACACATGGTCTGTGTTTATAATATTTTCTCCTTCTTGACTGGGTTAATATGAACTCATTCCTTGGCTTTCCTCAGAAGCATCTCCCAAGGCATCCTCCCCTAACTTACTTGACTAGGCCAGATCCCTGCTTTAAGCTCTCTTGGTCCCGCTTACCTCTCCCTTGCAGCACACTTACCATCATTGCTGTAAGCTATTCTCTTTAATTCTCTAAGTAACTCCATGAAGGTGGTTTAATTATTTTTACATTCTGTCCATGAGGAAACTTAAGAATAAAGAGGCTAAATAAATATTCAAACATATAGAGATAACAAACAATAGAACAAGGATAGAGAACTAAGCAGTCTGAATTCCTAGGCTGTTCTGTCCATTCCTTTTTTTTTTAAGTTCTTTAATGTTTATTTATTCTAGAGGGAGAGACAGGGAGCAAGTGGGGGAGGGGCAGAGAGAGGGAGACACAGAATCTGAAGTAGGCTCCAGGCTCTGAGTTGTCAGCACAGAGCCTGATGCAGCTCAAACTCACTAGCCACGAGATCATAACCTGAGCCTCAGTCAGACACTCAACCAACTGAGCGACCCAAGACGCCCCTGTTCTTTCCATGCTATCGTTGCCTCTATCTAGTTACCAAATGGAAAGGGTGGAGAGATAGCTGAATAGGCAAATACATGAGTTAGTATCAGTGGATGTTCTGGGGATATTTGCAAAACGAAAGAGGAGGAAGAAAGGCTAGCTACAGAGTTGAGCATGTTTTAATCATGGGTGAGATGGTTGATGGGAAAATATCTGGAGAGCCCACCTACAGAGCAGTGAGGAAACAATGGGTGATGGCTGATGTGTTGGGTCAGAATCGAAAGAGAGGATGATGGCAATTCTAAAAGTGTGACCTATGTAATTGAGAAAGTAATGCTGAGAGCTTTATGTAAATGCTGGGAACTCCTCAATGTCAAAGATTTTTGTCTGTGATCATCTCCAAATGAGTTTTACAAACTCTCTCACAGCATCTTCTTCCATGACCAAGAATACCTATTGTAATTTGTAAATTCCTCTAGAACATACCATCTCATATCTTATTATTGGACTGATATTCAGTATAATAGGGCTCTCTAGAGTAAACCTCATGTGCGCTATTTTACGACAGCTAGCTATTTATTAATCATTGAGAGTTCAACAATTTAATTTCATTTTGAATGAAATAAAAATGAGTATTACCAATTATACAGAACACAGATTTGGAAGCCAATTGCTGTAAAGTTAAATTCACTTCCCCTTCTAAATTATTAGGAATTTTACAATGATTTCGACAGTACCTTTTTTCCCCTAGAAATTTCTTGGAGTCAACACATTTTCAAAGCATTATTTGCTTTTTGAGAGATTTTGCTAACTGAAGAGCTAGGATCTTTAAATAATAGTAATAATGTAAATTATATAGAATGTAATAAAAAGAGCCTCTCTAAGAAATGGTCACGACAATGCAAAACTTTTCAGAAAGATCACTTCCAGGATTCTATAAAGCTTGTTCTTAGAGCTTTATTTATAAGTATGTCCTTGTTTTCTAAGAAACAAGAGTAACCACATAAAAACAAGCATGAAATGGTTTAAGTTGAGAACTGAGTACAGTGTCAGAAAGCCCTCCCACGTGCATCCTGCAGAATCGGACAGTATGGATTTGCTTTCCTTTTTTTTTTTTTTTGACGGAGTTATGACAATGCAAACTTCTATAATATCGTTGGTTTCTCAAATGAGCTTTAACACCTAGTCTCTCTCTCGCTCTAGTCCATGGAAGCTTTTTCTTTTGGTGGGAGATGGTCTTGAAAATAATTTTGGAAAAAAATCTTCTTGTAACAGATTTGTCTGTTTGGATTTTGTTGTTATTGTCTGGTGTTGGTGGGGAGTGACGGAGGAGAGAATGGGTGCGCATTGCTGCAGGTGTATGTCAGCAGCGAGGGGTGTGCGGTCCGCAGCCACGTAGCCATTTGGTAGCTTCAGAACCTTGAATGCAGATAAGAGTAATAGTGGCCGCGTAGGGGTTTTGTGGTCTTTAAAAGGACAGTTACAGTAGTAGGAGGAGTTCCTGGCATAGGACAAGGACATAGTCAAGGTCAATTCTGATCATTATTAACTTTCAAAGTCTTTTCTGCCTTTCCATAATCTTCAAATTAAACGAAAACTTTCTTTCAAGGAAATCTATAGTTAGTTCCTATCCTTTTTTGTCTAAGTCCTTATGCTCTGTCAATACAAGACACCTGTCCTAATAGAGGCCACTCTTCCCCGACCTATAAAAACCTCATACTCATTTGCTTTTAGTGTACTGCCTTAAAAGTTTAAAGAGCAGAGAACTATTGTCAATAATTTGATTGTGAAAATGAGTGTCAATTTATCTCCCAGATATTAAAATGCCCAGTGAAGTCCTAATGTTCCAAAAGTACAGTGTTGCACAAGAACTGAATCTGGATCAGTGAAACAAAATAGACACAGATGTTCTCACCCAAATCCACACTAGGGTATGTGCTCAGTGGGGAAGACACTGAACACAAGAATGACACATAAAAGATAAATGTTTTTATGTATTAAAAAATATCTATAGAGTCCATAAGAAAAACACTAAGTGGAAATCTAAAAAAATAACACATGACTTATTTTTCTAGCATATTGATACTATTGATACATATTGATACTAGAAATAGATTTATATTTAAAAAAACTCTGAAAGAAAATTTAATATTATTTATCAAAGGTGTCAAAGGATTCATAACTTTGGATTCCATAATCTCATTTCTAGGATCCTAATATAAGTAAAAATTAAGACTTCAAATTAAATATATCTGTAAATATGTACATTTTATTGTTATTAAAATAGTAAAAAGGGAAGTCATAAGCCTTGGCCCATCAATAGGAGACAATTAATTAATTAGTATAAGAATTTTAATTTTAAGTAATAACTAAAGAGTGGAGGAAATGCTTGCAAAATGTCATTTCGTGACAAAAGCCAGATAACTTACAAAATGTGACAGCTTAAATGCCATCTTCAAACCCTAAGGTGCCCCTCACCCAGCCCAACTAAAGGACCAGAGACAGGTGTAGGGCATTTTAATCAGCAGTGAAACAAAGATCAGCATCAGACACAAATGTCCAGGAATTCTGACTAGTATATTACAGATGGAAACAGACTGAAAGACAAACCCAGACTACTCTCTGCAAGAAAATGATGCAGAATGGCAGGAAGTATTAAAAAAATTCTGGCATAACATCATAACCATCCCTAGTTCAGAGACACAGTTTACAGTCAGGAGTTTCCGGCATGAGTAATGAGGAGCTCTACTTGAGGTTCTTTTATTTGCAAGGATTAAATATAATCAGATGCAACATCTGTGGCCTTTTTGAGATATTCAGGGCAAGAGTCCTGTGGGCTTCACTTGTCTCCTGACGCAGCATCCCTCAGTAGAAGACAAGTCTGGATGCAGTATGTGAAAACAAGCTGTTTGTCCTCTGTAAGTCTTCATTTCCTCATCCTTAAAATGGGGATAGTAATAGTGCCAGCCTCATGGAGTGGTGGGGGCGGAATAAGGTAATGCTAAGCAAATGCACACACATAGGGATGTTTCATGAGCTCTTGAAGATCATTAGAATTGTAGCTAAAAAATCCGAGAGTGTGGATTTTGAAGGCTTCGTAGTGTGTTGGAGGGATGGTGGCTGAGGTCAGGAGCTTGAGGAAATAGATCTGCTGTGGGTATCTCCCTGTACTTGGAGGTGCACTGTGGAGCAAGGAGGGCCAGAGGACTCGGCAGAAGGACAGATCGAAGCCCAAAGCAACGACTTCAAAGGCGCCAGCCTATGCCATGAGCCAAGCAAAACTTTGAAGCGGGAATAATCCTTCAGAAATCACAGCCCACACAGTGGGTAGGGGCCGTCTGTGGGAGGGATATAGCTATGGAGAATGTGGCCTAGGGCAGTTCCCAAGGGAGTCATCTGCTGTGAGCCTGCAGCCGCCAATGTTACCTGCAGCCGGGGCACCCACAGCAACTCCCGTGGAAGATGCTCAGAACCTTTTAGTCACTTAAGACCCAGATTCTCATGAACATGCCAAAGAGGCGATCTAGGGGCCAGAGTGGTGTTTTGGTTTGGTTTGTTTTTTGCCCCCAGCCTTCCCAGTACAATATACTACAGGCTCTCAACTACATTTGCTCAAACCCAGAAGGCAAAAACTACAAAAACAAATACAGGCCTCCTTTCGTGCTTTCTTATAACAGAGACACAGAAGACTGAAAATCAGATGCCCAAATGTGGACTCATATGTATGTGTCCACAATTTTATGGAAAGGAAACATGCACCCACACACACATACAAGCACACACACTGGCGAGATCCCTCCCTCTGGAACCGATAACCCTTGGCCTCCAGAAGTTTTTTTAGAGGTGCATTTAAGCAACAAAACAATGGAATATAAAAGGTTAAATCAGAGGAAAGAGGGCTTCTTTTTTGCTTATCGTCCAAAAGCTAATGACTTTAGGAAACCAGAGGGGAATTCTGGGAGAGAAGACTCCTTTGGCCTGGGTGGGGGCAGAGGTACTGTGATGTCCACGGTGCTATGATACTGCCATCGGAGCCCTCTTAGGGAAGATTCTCCAAAGCTGCAGTCAGAGAAGAGCTCTGTGCAGGGCGGAGAACTCAGGGGAAGAGAGGCTTTCTGTCTCCCTGACTAGCACCTGGAGAGGAGAACCCCTCCCCACACCCGAGTTATGTGGATGTCTTCATGGACAGGATTTAAACCATCTCAATAAGGACTGCCAGGTTCAAAATGGCCAGAGGAACTGAGTGACTCCCTTTCTCCAAATATGGCCAGAGGAATGGAGAGGGGTACAGATGTGAAAAGATCATACAGGCAGACACCCCACACTTCTCAGTAGCACCATCATGGCCCAAGGAGCAAATCTCATGTCAACGAAGGTCTGCATGGACAGGTGAGAGATGCTAGGAACCTGACCCCACCTTCCTCCACCAAAGAGAGAGAAACATTTCCTTCCATAATGTGAGTAACCTGCACTTAGCTGCAACATGACAGAAAGGGGATGAAATACCTCAGACTAATTAAAATGTAATTCTCACCACTGTGACAGAAGTAGATACTTAACTGAGTTGTAGAAAAACTAAAAGTCTGGCTTCTGGAACACTAGGATTTACTTGATACATATATAAAGAACACCTACTAAAAATTTCAGGAGACGGGCACCTGGGTGTCTCAGTCAGATAATTGTCGACTTTTAATTTTGGTTCATGTCAGCATCTCACGGTTTGTGGGTTAACTT
This sequence comes from Suricata suricatta, assembly GCF_006229205.1. Lineage (NCBI taxonomy): Eukaryota > Metazoa > Chordata > Mammalia > Carnivora > Herpestidae > Suricata > Suricata suricatta. The sequence continues at coordinate 179,334,505 of NC_043700.1, read as the reverse complement.
CACCTGCTCGCTCCCACACACCCTTTCTCTCTCAAAATAAGTAAATATACTTCAAAAAAGAAATGTTGGGAGAAATCAACAGTTATTTAGTAGTAGATCTTAACTCACAGAGAAGTGTGAGGAAAAGGATAAATAGCATGTGAATAATGTATTAATAAGATTGTTCATACTAAGTTGATTGTATAACCTTCAAAATAGAGAACATCTTTTTGCACGTGTAGAATAAATAAAACATATAAGCCCAGTCAAATCAATGTGTTATATACATGAAACTGATGTAACGTTTTGTGTCAACTATATTGTAGTTTTTAAAATATTTATTTATTCTTAAGAGAGAGAGAGAAGAGAAATAAAGAACACACATGTGCAGGGGAGGGGCAGATAGAGGGAGAGAGAGAATCCTAAGCAGAGTCTGCACGGTCAGCACAGAGTCCTATCTGGGGCTCAAACTCAAGATCCGTAAGATCATGACCCGAGCTGAATCAGGAATCTCAGTTCTTAGCCAACTGAGCCACCTAGACGATCCTTAACAGATTTCTTAAAAACCAGTACTGGAAACATAATGGAAGATATCCATAACAGGAACAAATTTTTTTAAATACTTGAAGGTAATTAAAGGAGAATGTGTGGTATCCAGAGGGAAAAAATGATCTAAATTTCACTCAAAAGACATAAAAGAAAACTTGAATAAATGGAATGGAATATGTTATTAATTTTTAGGAAAGATTAATATAATGAAGACATCTGTAGTCCCTCTATAAGTCTAATATCATCTCAAAGAAAAATCCCCAAAGGATATATCTAATTTGGTTATTTCAAGAGATAATTTGAAAGATAAACATGCTAGTAGACAGAGAACTTTTGACAAAAACTAGCTTACCAAAGAGACCTTGCTCTATAAGATACTGGAAGCACCTTATAAAGCTATAAAAATCAAAAACTAAATAGTTTGGTGCCAGTAGAAGACAGGCATGACATTAGGACAGAATATAATGTCTTTTAGAGAAAAAAAGAATCATATCTCTATTTTCCTCTTTATTTTTATTGTTTTTTATTTTTTAATTTTTGATACAGAGAGAGACAGAGCATGAGAGGGGGAGGGGCAGAGAGAGAAGGAGATACGGAACCGGAAGCAGGCTCCAGGCTCTGAGCTGTCAGCACAGAGACCGACGCGGGGCACTAACCCATGAACAGGAGATCTGACCTGAGCCGAAGTTGGAGGTTCAGCCGACTGAGCCACCCAGGCGCCTCTCCTCTTTATTTAAAAACATTCTAAAAATGATTTGTTTATAAAAATCAAAGAGGGAGAAAGAGAAGGAGGAGAGGAGAGGAGAGGAAGGAGGGACAGGAGGAAGAAACTCCCCTAGTCTAGGAAAAACATGTAGGTAAATATTAATAAAATTTGAGGGACTGAGGCATATCTAAGTATAATACCAATGACAAAAATATTTTTTAAAGTTTTGATACATATGATAATGTAAAATATTAATATATAAAACATTTTAAGATATCATAAATCAAGTGATAATATAGAAATTATAAATAATTTACAAAATTATTTATTATTATAAGTTTTATACATTATTATAAATATTATAAAAATAAATATATATTTTCAATATATTATTAATATAAAGAAAACTCAGAAATCAGTATAAAGTCAACCACTCCAACAGAAGAAGTAAAATGACTCTAAGCTTTTATCTATTAGCTGCTTAACTTGTTCAAAATAATGTGACATGCCTTCATGTCTATACTGTAACTTCTTTTCATTTATCTATTTTCCTACTGATGGACAAAGGGGTTTTTTCCAGGTTTTTCATATCACAAGTATTGTGACTGAGAACTTTCTAGTGCTTGTCTCCTGGTGCACACATGCAGAAGGTTCTAAAGGGCATAAGTTCAGGAAAACAATCACAGGATTGAAAGGCTTGTACATTCTCAACTTTAAGACATGATGTCAATTTGTTTCCAAAGTGCTTTTTCCAATGTATACACCGACCTTTCAGGTGTATGAAAAGTTTACTTCCCCCTGAACACTTTGTATTGCTAGACTTTTAAAAATATGTCAATCCATTGGGACTAAAAAGATATCTCATCGAGGACTTTATCTGCATTTCACAATTCCAATGATATTGAGAGCTTTTCATATATTCGATGACAATTCCTGATTTCTGTGAAATGCCTGTTTATACCTTTGTCTTAGGGGTGACCTTCTAATTTGTAAATATATAGGAGCTTTCTGGGTTGTTTTTCATTTGTGATTATTTTAATGTTTTTATTTATTTTTGAGGCAGAGAGAGATAGAATGCGAGCAAGGGAGGGGCAGAGAGAGAGGGAGACCCAAAATCTGAAACAAGCTCCAGGCTCTAAGCTGACAGCACAGAGCCTGATGCAGGGCTTGAAACCATGAATTGTGAGATCACTACCTGAGCCGAAGTCAGACGCTTAACCAACTGAGTCACCCAGGCGCCCCTCATTTGTGACTTTTAAATCAATCATTTTATGAACAAAGATTGTGATCTAAATGATACCAATTCTTTGAAATGTGTTGAGACTTGCTCTATCAGCTATGGCTTCATGGCATTGCTCAATTTCACAAATATTCATGTGAGCTTCAAAAGAATGTGTTCTCCAGTTGTTCTGTGTTGAAGCAAACCTATTACATCCTATGTAGGTCCATTAGATCATGCTTATCTATTACTTGTTTTATCTACCTTATTTATTTAATTTTAATAGTATGTTCAAACATTCGATGGTGTTGTTACATTATTTGTTTCCTCTCGTAGCTGTAACTTTTGCTCTAATTGATTTTGAAGCTATGGTGCTAAGTGGAGTGAAGTTTAGAACTAGTTTCTCTTTCTGGTAACTTGATACTTTAATCATTGTCTAGCCACACCAGCTCTGTCTGATTAGTATTTGTCTAATATATCATTTTCTGCTCTCTTATAGGTATTCCTTCTTACACCTTTGGTTAAAGTTGTGTGTATTGTAAACAGCATATTGTTGTATAAGATACATTGAAGAAGGTCAATAAAGTTAAACGGTAATTTTATTGAATGTATAATTAAATTGTCCCACCTCTGGCAGGAGTGATCTTTCTCTTACTATTTTTGTGTTGCTGATATGTGTAGATTTCAATGATCATAGTTTCTTCCTTTTCTTTGTTTACCATGTTCCTTTCTGCTCTTTTCCATTTTTATCTTCTTTCGCATTTATTGATTTTTTTCCTCTTTCCATCTTTTCTACTTTTGTAATTTGGAAGTTATATATTCCACTTCTCTTCTTTAAATGATTATTAATTTTTAATTCTATATTTCATTTAATTAGAATATCCAGATTCTTAATCATTCACACACACACACACGCACACACACACACAAACACATACATACAAACTTCCGATCCTGACTTTTTAAAATTACTTTCACATTGAGATAAATTATTATAACATGCTTATAATTTCCTTTGCCCTACAATTTTTTTGAATAATAGCTTTACTTTTGAAGTAATTTTCTTCTTCCTGAAATATCTCCATTCCATTTAGCAGTTCAGTTTTATTTGTTTAAAAATTTGTTTTTTACTATTGCTTTTGAAACATTATTTTGTAGGCTATATAATTCTAGGCATACAATTATTTTCCTCAATATTTTAAATATACATTTTTTTCTTCACACTCTTCTATCAAATTTTCATATATCTTTCTTTGATGTTCAGTAATTTCACTGTTATGTATTTGGGTAAGGATATCTTTTCGTTTATTCTTCTTGGGTTTAGTGTACTTTCCAAATCTGAAGATTAATGTCTTTGGCCTTTTGTCAGTTTTTTAGAAAATTTGTACTCATTATCATTTAAATGTTAATTATTAAAAGCACAGATGGCTGCCTAGATTTGAACCTTAACTCAGCCACTTACCACTATGGAATCTTGGGGAAACTATTTAATCAATTCCTATCTCAGTTTTCACATCTGTAAAATAGGATGATGATAATAATAATACCCACTTGACAAAACACTTCCTGAACCATAATAAATGTATGTATGTTTTTTATAGTACTAATAATTTGGGGGTTTTTTGCTTTTTTTTTAATGTTTATTACTTAGAGAAAGACACACACACACAGAATGTGAGCTGGGGATGGTCAGAGAGAGAGAGGGATGCACAGAATCAGAAGCAGGATCCAGGGTCCGAGCAAACAGTCAGCACAGAGCCTGATGCATGGTTCGAATTCACGAACTATGAGATCATGACCTGAGCTGAAGTCAGCTGCTTAACTGGCTGAGCCACCCACGTGCTCCAGTACTAATAATTTTTATTTTTATTGCTAGTCTGCTTATTTTCACAGTCGGAAAATCTGATCAGAATTTTGTTAAAATCTGTAGCTCTATATTTCAAATATTTTGAGTTATTTTTTAACAGTTCTCTCTTTTGCCCTTCTATTCTTCTCTGAATAATGTTTTCATATTCATTTTTGTCAGAAAACTTTTTAACACATCTGCTGGATTCTGTATATGGCAATTCTAACATCTTAGATTTTCCTAAATCTAATCATGCCTTTTGTTGTCTCTGCTGATTCTTATTCCTGGTGCCTTGTTTCCTCATGTGATATGTGTTTGTGTTGTGTCATAAACTCATGCTTTTGGAATTTTTTATGTCATACTTGTTGGAACACAGAATCAGAGGTGTGTTCCCTCATGAATGAAACCCAAATCTCTTTAAAATTCAGTTCCCATTTTGGGTAGTGAAAATATGGTCCCTAAACTCGAGTGGAGGATGTCATGTGGGGAAATCTCAGGGTCAAAGTCATACCACCCTCCAACCCAGGGCTACATCAGTTTTTTCATCTGTGAAGATTGTGCCCCAACCAGCCCCACCCCCACATCCTCCTACCCCCACAAAATAGCCCCCTTATTAAGCTCTTAGAACGCACGCCCGCTTCAACACTCACTGCTCTGGATTAATGCTCGGACTGTGTTCTGTTTTTCTTTTCTTATTTTGCATCTCTTTTCCGTCCTCAGACCTCCCATTACTTTCTTGACAGGTCATCCATGCTTCTTTCAGTGTTTCTTCTTAAACATTATATTGTTCTGTATCTGGTAGTTGGAAGGAGTTTTAGACTATCTAATTTGTCATATGTTCAGGATGAGAATTTGATGCTTGGTGTCAAAAAATCATGTTTTCCTACAAGAATTCAACACGGTGACTATCTCAGTATGATGTTGGCTTTTTAAATTATTTTTTTAGTTTTATTTTTATTTACTTTGAGCAAGAGAGAACAGAGAGGGGGTAAAGAGAGAAGAAGACAGAGAGTGCCAAGCAGACTTCGTACCTCCAATGCAGAGCCTGCCATGGGGCTCAATCTCACAAACCGTGAGATGGTGACTGAGCTGAAACCAAGAATCAGATGCTTAACTGACTGACTCAGGTTTTGTTTGTTTGTTTGTTTTGTTTATTTATAAAGAAAGCACAAGTAGGGGAGAGGTGTAGAGACATAGAAGGAAAGAGAGAAAGAGAGGGGGAGTCCCAAGCAAGCTTCATGTAAGCATAGACAACCATTCCCAATGTTAGTTTTTCAACTGTGCAATCAATCAAAATATATTTTAAAGTAAAACTAGACACTTATCAAAATGAAAAAGGCCTTTGTCTTCTTTTCTGTTTGATGCTGCTACTCCCTACATACAAAGAAAAAGTCTAAGTGGATGAAATAGGCCATGCTGATTGAATTAGGACCATGTAGAAAGAGAAAACAGTGATTTTTTAGGAACCCTTAGAAAGTGACAAGGGTCTCAATTGCAAAACATGGTAAACAAACTATTTCTCTCGTTTGGATGGTCAGAATTAATAGTGATTTATTTGTTTAGTGACAAGATGAGTAAATTTTTATTAAATTTTTTCATAATTGGGGCACTTGGGTGGCTCAGTCAGTTAAGCATATAATTCTTGATTTCAGATGAGGGCATGATTTCAAGGTTCATGGCATCCAGCCCCACATCAGGCTCCTTGCTTCTAGAACCCAGTTGAGATTCTCTCTGTCTCTCTGTGTCTCTCTCTGTCTCTGCCCCTCCCCTGCTTGCTCTCTTTCTCTCTCAAAATAAGTAAACAAAAAATGATGTTTTCATAATTAAGAAAAGCAATCCTCAACAAAAGAGTCAATCCAATTTAATGGCTGTTATGTAAGTTTTCCCTAAGTTAAAATTAAATATAATTTACCAAAGCCATTTTGGCTTAGTAAACACAATTTTAAGGAAGTATTATTCATATCTAACTTTATTTATAATGTCATTTTCCAAAGAGAATCTTCATGTGAAGAAGAAAACTGTACATTTTTCTAAGTTAAATCCTCAGAACACCTAACTTTAAATAGAGATGAGAACATATTTTGCAAAAGTAAATTTTCAGCAGGAAACTTTGAGAAAGGTTATACAACAATGTCTTCAATTTTTTTGGTGCTACAAAAATTCACTCCTCCTCCTCCTAAAACAAAGGATTGGCTTGGTCCATGTACAATTATCTACTCCATATGTCTGCACAAGGTCTGGAATTCTGACTTTCAATAAAGAAGTAGGACATTTTATGTTCTGAAGATTACCAAATTCCTAGCTCCCACATTTACATAGAGTGAACGTTTGTGTTTGAGAACCCATTGTATACAAAGCCCTGTGATAATCAGTTTTAAGGAGGTGAATCTACTTATTGACCTTTCATGTAGACAGTAGCGTGATGAACATGCTAAAAACTACTTGCATGTTTAAGAGCATGGAACACTACCAAAATTCAGATACAACGTCCCAGGCAGCCTGCAGGGAGGAATGTTCTCAGCCAGTTTCATAGCTATTGATTATGTAGTAACGCAAAAGTGATTCTCTAGGGAAATCTTTGTAAAATTATGAAATCCAGCCCCACATAAGGCAGTGAATCACCAGTTATACATTGGTTCTATGGCTGCATCCCGATGGGAGAAGAGTTCAGCCTTTATTAAGTCAAAGCCCCATAATGCACCACCGAAGTTATAAAAAAGAAAGTTGTCAAAGTGATCCAAACATGCACGAAGAAAAATTCCAGTGCCTCAGACTCTGCACAAGAAATGACACAAATACATGAAAATAGTTGATTCCAAAATATTCCAGGTTCTTGTACTGATCAAATATTCAAATGCCAATTTAGTTGACATGAAGAATGAAGTGAAAGTTTGCAATGCAATAAGGTAATTTCTCTGAAGGCCTCTTACTCTGAAAGTTCAGACAGTCTAATTTACTCATTCAGAATAAATTTATGACGCCAGCTCTTTTTCCCATTGAACGATAGATATTCCATCTTTGGCATTCATTTTTTCCCCTACAATACTTGGTGTCATTGCTCATATTCAGCAAACTAGAACTGATCATGAAACTTGAAAAATATAGAGACATCTATTTTTCATCATTGTTACCAGTTAAAAACCTTTTCTGACTTGATTGCTCAAATGTGAGCGGAAGAGAGTTCTTACACTCATTGTGTAAGAACTTACACCTTCAGTATTGCAGACTCATTGTTCTTCCCTTGGAAGTAGTCAGTTGTACAAACCCTCCTGTCACCGTTCCATGAATTTTCTCAGTCAGTAGTAACTCAGGTAGATTTGACATTCATTTCTTTCTATGCTGCTATATATCAGTCTTTCTTTTTGACAGATCATTCTTATAATGGAAGTTCCTCTTCTGTTTCACTACTCACATCCTTTTCATCAGCATCATGCTTAGCTTGACCTCCAAGCAGTCCATAAACCTGTTGCAGAGAGTTTGAGCTATTTTGTTGACATCTAATCAATGATTTATTTATTTATTCTTCAATTTAGTAAATATTTACTAAGTAGCTACCATATCCAAGGCACTTTTCTAGGTTATGAGAATATAGAAGAAAATGAACAAATCAGAAGTCATCTTTCATGAAGCTTACATTACAGTGGGAAAAAATATACAAAAAATGAGTAAGCAAAATGTGTAGAATGTCTTATGATAAGGGCTCTAGAGAAAAATAAAACCAAGAATGACAGAGTGCACAGAAGGTAGGTACAAGGGTGTTTGTTGTATGGAAAACATTTAGAGGAGGCATCAGAAACATGGTGATATTAGGGGTGGATGGCTGGCAGAGTTGGTAGAGCATGTAACTTTATCAAACATCATGTTGGGCATAAAGCTTATTTAAAGAAAATAAAGAGTCATAAAACAGAAATATGGTGGGGCAACTGGGTGACTCGGTCATTTAAGCGTCCAACTTTGACTCAGGTCATGATCTCACAATACATGAGCTTGAGCCCCAGATCGGGCTCTGTTCTCACACCTCAGAGCCTGGAGCCTGCTTCAGATTCTGTGTCTGCTTCTCTCTCTGCCCCTTCCCCACTCATGCCCTGTCTCTCTTTCTCTCTGTCAAAAATAAACATTAAAAATTAAAAAAAAAGAAATATTGTGATATTTGAACAAAGACTTAAAATAAGTGATGAAACAGGGCATGCAGGTCTCTGGGGAAAAAGCAGTCTATACCCAGAATCAAAAACAATGACTCAGAAGCAGAAGTATGCCTGGCATATTCAAATTACAGTATCTATTTTGAGATGTCTATTAGACATCCAAATGGAGATATAAAATATCAAGTTGCATATGTCCATTTGGAATTAAGATAGATGTCAAAATTCAAGATACAGATTTTGGAGACCTCAGTGTGTGTGTGTGTGTGTGTGTGTGTGTGTGTGTGTGTGATATAAAGCCATGTCATGAGATTGAATAAGTGAGTGTAATAAGACAGAGAAATGGTTCAAGGGCAAAGCTCTAGAAAAATAATGTGTAAACTGAGGATTTCTAACTGGACAATATGTATCCTTGGAATATACATAAGATTTCTAATATACATAAGATATTCATGCTGAGATAGCTTTGGGAAAATCAATGTCCATGTCCTCAACTCAATAGGAGTAATCATGATTAGAATTGCTTGACCTGATAGCCTTCACATGAACATGTTATGTGTTATTTCCCACATCTCCTTTCAAAATATCACATTCTTATGCACTTTACAAACAAGTGATATCCTTTTTACGTATTGTGAAATCTTCTTATGTTTCACTGCCCCAAGTATTAACACCTTAGGACTTCAAACACTGGGAAATTTGAAAGTATTAATGCCTAATTGGCCTCTAATGACCAGGAACAAGTTTTATGCATATCAGGTGGTTTCCAAGTCTATTGCTATACAGTTAGAGGAGACATAAATATACTATCACCCAAAGTATCAAAAGTAATTTGTTATGACTGATCTTTTAATTTGGGAGTACATAGTTTGAAACGTGGTCAAAGAACCAAGTGACATTTTTCTAAGGAAACTTCCTCTATTTCTATCTTTGTGAAAGAAGTTCCTAAGGGAGTACACATACAACAATGAAAAGAAGCAGGAATGGACATAAAGCAGAGTAATATTATTTAATATTCACTGATGGATACAGGAACTCATTAAAAAGAAAGCTCTGTGTAAATCACAAAGAAACGCCAGTGATGATATTAGAGAGGTAGAGAAATGTTGGGATCGGGAAAATGGAGGCCCAAATGTTGCTGCAGATGTTCTATATTGTCTTCTGGATGATGTTTTCATGAGTCTGCATTGTGATAAATTATGGAGCCATACGTGTTTGTCTTGTGAAGTTTTTACAATAAAATGGCTTAAAGTTACACTAAAATAAAATTGCATTATGGGAATGCAATGGAAATAATAGTTTAAGAAAAAAAGGAATGATTTATAATTTTCTACTGCCAAAGAAAATCTTGTTCATGTACTTTAAAAAATATTTTTTATTTTTCAAGTATAATTAACATAATGTTATATTAGTTTCAGGTATACAATATAATAATTCAACAATACTATACATTTCTCAAAGCTCATCAAGATAACTGTACTCTTAATGCCCCTTATTTATTACCCTTTTCTCCCCCACTGACCTCCCTTCTGGCAACCACCAGTTTGTTCTCTGTATTTAAGAGTCTGTTTTTTGTCTATTTCTTTATTCATTTGCTTTGTTTCTTAAGTTCCTTATATTTAGGAATTATAGGGTCTTTGTCTTTCTCTGGCTGATTTATTACACTTAGCATTATGCCCTGGAGGTTCATCTAGTTGTTGCAAATGGCAAGATTTCCTTCTTTTTTTATGAATAACAATACATACATATAATTATATCTAGCAAATACAAAGTTGCATATGTCCATCTGGGGTTAAGAGAAATGTCTGGGCAGGAGATATATATCACATCTTCTTTATTCATTCATTCATGGATACTTGGGTTGCTTCCATATCTTGGCTATTGTAAATAATGCTGCAATTAAACATGTGGTGTATATATCCTTTCAAAACAGTGTTTTCATTCATTTTTGTTGGGTAAACACCCAGTAGGGAAATTACTGGATCATATGGTAGTTCAATTTTTAACTTTTTGAGGAAACTCCATAATGTTTTCCACAGGGGGGGGCACCAGTTGCATTCCCAACAACAGTGCACAAAGGTTCTTTTTCTCCATTTTCCTAACCAACATTTCTTACTCCTTGTCTTCTTTATTCTAGTCATCCTGACAGGTGTGAAGTGGTATTTCATTGCTGTTTCGATTTGTGTTTCCCTAATTCTGAGTGATATTGAGCATCTTTTCATGTGCTTGTTGGCCATCTCTATGTCTTCTTTGGAAAAATGTCTATTCAGGTGCTTTGCCCATTTTTAATTGGATGATTTATTTCTAGCATTAAGTTGTATGAGCTCTTTATATATTTTAGTTATTAACACTTTATTGGATATATAGCTTGCAAATACCTTCTTCTGTTCAGTAGGTTTTTTTTTTTAATTTTGTTGATGGTTTCCTTCACCATGCACAAGCTTTTTATTTTATTTATGTTATTTTGCTTTTGTTTCCCTTGCCAAAGAAATCATATCTTTAAAAAAAAGCTTCTACAGCTGATGTCAAAGAAATTACTGCCTATATTTTCTTCTAGGAATTTTATGGTTTCATGTTTCACATTTGGGTTTTTAATCCATTTTGAACTTATTTTTGTGTATGGTGTTAAGAAAGTGGTCCAGCTTCCTTCTTTTGCGTGCACCTATCTAATTTTCCCAAAACCATTTGTTGAAGAGATCACCTTTTTCCTTCTGTATATTTTTGTCTTCTTTATTGTAGATTAATTGACCACAAAAGTGTGGGTTTATCTCTGGACTCTATTCTGTTCTATTGATCTATGTGACTGTTTTGTGTCAATATCATACTCTTTTGATTACTACAGCTTTGGATTATATCTTTAAACACTTGAAAGAAATAAAGGACATTCAAATTGGTAAGGAAAAAGTAAATTTTTCATTATTTGCTAATAGTATGAGAGTACATACAAAACCCTAAGACTTCACCAAAAGTCTACTTGAAAAATGAATTCAGTAAACTATAAGATGCAAATGTACAGAATTTTGTTGCATTCTTATGCAGTAATAATGAAGTAGCAGGATGAGAAATTAAGAACAATGCTAGTTGGAACCTAAGAAATAATTTTTTAATGTTTATTTATTTATTTATTTATTTATTTATTTATTTTTGAAAGAGAGAGAGACAGGGTGAGCAGGGGAGGGTGAGAGAGAGAGGGAGACACAGAATATGAAGCAGACTCAGGCTCTGAGCTAGCTGTCAGCACAGAGCCCAATGCAGGGATTGAACCCACAAACTGTGAGATCATGACCTGAGCCGAAGCCACATGCTTAACTGACTGAGCTACCCAGGCGCCCCTAAAAAAATAATTTTTTAAAAGAAAGAAAAATAAATAATCACATATACAATTACACCCAAAAGAGTAAAATATCTAGAAATAAACTTAACCAAAGTGGTAAAAATATATGACTCTGAAAACTATAAAACTTAAACATTGAGAAAAGAATTGAAGATGACAGAAACAAATGGAAAGTTATCCCATACTGATAGATTGGAAGAACCAATATTATTAAAATGTTCACACTACCCAAAGCAATTTACAGATTTAATGCAATTCCCATAAAAATATGAACATTTTCACAGAATTTATATGGAACCACAAAAGCCTCTGAATAGCCAAAGCAACTTTGAAAAAGAACAAAGTTGGAGGTATCACAATTTCATATTTCAAGATATACTACATGTTTACATACTTTAAAAGAAAGATATGTGTCAGACTGCTACCATATTATAATTTCACTGGGTATATTTGTAAATGTGTAGTCACAGTTTTATGTAAAATGACCACAGTTTTATGTAAAATGACCACGTTTAAAATATGTTAGCACTTTATCTTTTTACAACTAATCTTAAAATAATTTAATAATAGTAAATATTATAATTAAATATAAAATGTTAATATTTAATCTTAAAATAAAAATATTTTGATGTTAACTTCAAAAATTGAGCAAAGAAGTACAGGAAGAAAGAGTTTGAAGACCACAAGTTTGGAGGTCAAGGGTTATAATGAGGAAGTATATGCAAAAAATCTTGGGATTGAGCTGCCAATGAAACAGAAGGAAACTGGAGGCAATGCATGTAATGTATTTCTATAAGAAGGATCTGATCAGCTCTGGCAAGTACATACTTCTGGGGGATTAGCTAAGATGAGAACTGAGAATTCACCACTGGACTTAGTGCCTAGTGGCTACAGGTGACCTTGACAATGGCTGATTCCACAAAGTTGTGGGGAGAACTGCCTAACTGAAGTATGCTTAAGAGCAAATAAGAGAGGAATTGAAGACAAGTGTAGAACAATCTTTCAAGAAGTTTTGTTTTACAGGGGAACAGCTGGAAGGTGGTGCGAGATCAAACAGGTATTTTAAATTTGTTTTTATTTGTTTAGATGAGAGAAATTGCAACGTGCTTATAGTCTGGTGGCAATAATCCAGTTAAAAGGTAAAACACTGATAATGCCATAAAGAGAGGGAGATTACTGGAGCTAAATTCCTGAGTAGGTGAGAAGAGATGGTATATGGCGAATGCATGGAAGGATTGGCAGTTCTTCCATTGTAAAAACAAAAAAAGGCAGATTATACAGATAGCACTGGAAGTTGGGCAGAGGTGATCTGAGGGTTCTGTCACAGTTCTCTCTGATTGCTGTTCTTTTTTTCAGTATAAATTGGAACAAGATCAGCTTAGAGTGAGAATTGGGGAGAGTTGGGGGGATTGAAAGGAGAGAGAAGCTGTGGAATAATCATCTAGAAGAGGCAGAATCTAGAATAAGGTTGTATAGTAATGTTAACAGACGTTATATGTCATGGATTTAAAGATATGTCCTCGGGGCACCTGGGTTGGGTGTCCAACTTCAGCACAGGTCATGATCTCATGGCTCTTGAGTTTGAGCCTCATGTTAGACTGTGCTGAAAGCTCAAAGACTGGCGCCTGCTTCAGATTCAGTATCCTTCTCTCTCTGACCCTCCCCCTTCTCTCAAAATATAAACATTAAAAAGTAGATATTAAAGTGATGCCCCAGGGTGCCTGGATGGCTCAGTCGGTTAAGTGTCCAACTTTGGCTTAGGTCATATCTCATGCCCTGTGAGTTCGAGCCCTGCATCATGCTCTGTGCTGATAGCTCAGAACCTGGAGCCTACTTCAGATTCGGGGTCTCCCTCTCTGTCTCTGTCCTGTCCACTCATGCTCTGTCTCTGTCTGTCTCTCCAAAATAAATAAACATTAAAAAATTTAAAAAAATAAATTAAGTGATGTCCCAGTAAACACAGTTTTGTTTTGTTTTTTCCCCAAGCCATGTTCCCTTTTCCCTCTATCTATAAATAGATGTGGATGTAGAGCAGGCAAAGAATTGGGTTTAATCAATGTTGGATCTTGCTAAGTAGGACACATGAGAAAGTTGTGAGCAAATGATTAAAATTATGGTGAAGAGCTCAATGCAGGTAATGAGGAGGGTGAGGCATGAAAAAGATGAGGAAAAATGGGAAGCTCTTAGAACCACTGTAAAATACATTATGGCTTCCAGTGAGATCAAAAGATTGCTGAAATCTCCAGGTCCTTCCTCTTTCTTTGCCTCCTTCCTTTTTGTTTTTGTTTTTTTTGTCTTCATTTTTTCTCACTTCTAAATGCCCTTGAACAAGTTACTTAATCTCTCTGTCCCTCAGTTTCCTCATCCTTAAAATGGAATTCACTTCCTTGTATTGTTGTAAAGATAAACTATTCTTGTATTTTTATTGTCAAATATATGTAAAACAATTGGACGAGTAATTGGCATCCAGTAATCAGTCTATAAATGCCAGCTATTAATGCTATTTAATCCTTTCATAATACTTTCATTTCTTTACATATTTGTTAAACCTCTACCTTGTTTCAGGACTAGGAGAGATGTTGGGTTACAAAGACGGACAGATGAGGTTCCCTTTCCCTAAAGAACTCACAGTATTGTCACTACTAACAGAGGGGAGTGACTGGGGTGCTGAGGATCCTACGGAAGTAAATGCTTAGTAATGCTCAGGTTGATTTCTTATGAATGAGAAGGAATTCACCAAAGGGAGTGTTTGATGAGGACAGGAAGAGAATTCCCAGAAGAAGCAAGGTTGGTACCCAAAGTAATGGGTTTTAGAATGACAATGTTAGGAGGCAAAAGAATCCTCAAGGTGGGTTGAGACTGTTCTCAAAAAAGGGATATAATTTCTGAGGTTCCATTATGAATCGCTCACATTTCAGAACTGTCATGATTTGCCTACAAATAAGGGCTACTCATTAGTAACCTACTGAATTATTAAATGTCAGTATATTAGAAATGTCAGTATATTAGAAGTAGCTCATTTCAAAGAGCTTTCTGAAATACTCTAATATGGTATAATACTAAGAAATTTGGCTTGTCTACGGCCATACCACTCTGAACGCGCCCGATCCCGTCTGATCTCAGAAGCTAAGCAGGGTCGGGCCTGGTTAGTACTTGGATGGGAGAAATCTGGCTTCCAGGAAATGCTTGACAAAGTTGCTGAGCCTCCACTGCATGTACACATGAGTAGTCAGAATATTTCTGAGCGATTCAGAAATGACATTCTGTCAGCAGTAAATCACTGTTACCTGAGGAGCAGTGCCTTCCTCTCCTGCTATTGTTGCAAAAATGTATATAGGTTTGGCTTTATCAGTTTTAGTTCTATTGCAAATGCTCAACCAATTCTACAGTATGTGACAACATATTTATATGTTTGAGAATTATACTTTTCCATTAACTAAATCAGAAGAACTATATGCACTGACATTTAAATGTAATTCATTCATGTTTCTATCACTAATGAAGATATGTACTTAATCCACAAATTCCTTATAATTGACCTTTTCTTAGTGATATGCTACCTCACATTGAACACTACTCAAAAATCTTGCAAATTGGGACGCCTGGTTGGCTCAGTCTGTTAAGAGTCTGACTTTAGCTCAGGTCATGATCTCACGGTTTGTGAGTTCAAGCCCCACATTGGGCTCTGTGCTGACAGCTCGGGGCCCTGGAGACTGCTTCGGATTCCGTGTCTCCCTCTCTCTCCATCCCACTTCTCCTCACACTCTGTCTCTCTCTCTCTCAAAAATAAATAAACATCAAAATTATTTTTTAACTTGCAAATTATTTGCAGATAAACTGTGTAAAAATACTGGGTAATTTTTAAGTTTACAGTGTATTTTGAGTCAGAGAAAGAGAGATGACAGTGGAAAGAAGTCAGAGGGAGGTTTGAAGATGCTACACTGCTATGTTTGAAAATGGAGGAAGAAACTATAAGCCAATGAATGCTGCACACGGCCTATAGGAAGTTGAGGGAAAAAAAATTCTCGTAGAGCCTCCAGAAGGAATGTAGTCCTACTTGCACATTGGTTTTAAGACTTCTGACCTTCAGAAGTGTAAGATAATGAGTTGTGTGTTTCTTTAAGCAACCAGGTTTGTGGTGATTTGTTAGAGCAGCAGCAGAAAACCAATACAGTCCAACATAGAGTATTGCAATCATTAAAAACCTGAGAACAGGCATGGCAAGCATGTTTGAAAGGAACCGGCAGTGAGCATCTGGTTGGACCTACTAAACACAAAGGACCACTTGAAGGCCACTCTGAACCCATCTTGGAGGCTCAACAATGGCCAGTTGTCTCTGGGAGAGAATATCAGATCGAACTGTGGAATTTGATTTTTCAAATATAGTAAACACATAAGTACAGAAATGTGGAAACATAAGTTAATAAATATTTGAGTCATTTTTGGTTACTCAGAAGCACATTAGGATAAGACTTCCCGTTCTACCTTCAGTATACATGAACTAAAATAGCGGGATGGAGAGCCCATATTCACTCCTTTCCTGAACATGTTTGTTCAACTACACGAGCTCTAAATCCAAATGCAAATAATTATTAATCAAATTGCATCATCCATGCCTTTTAGTCGCTCCTAACGGTGAATAATACAGAGCTACTGTATTTACCTTGTTACGGTTTATAAATATGAAGCACAAGTAGAATTCTGTTAAGTAGGTTATTCCAGGAGAAGGCCATAAAATGCTACTCTCTGTCAAAAGTCCTAAGAGGTAGCCTCGCCAACTCTGGTGGAGCAAATATTGAGAGGTGTAAGTACGAATTTTTCTCCACCGCATACCTGTGCTCTGTAGCAGTGTTCTAGTCTATGCAGCTCTATAGATAACTTTAATAAAGCACCAAACTTCATTCCTTAAGTAAAGAATTACTGCTTTGGTTTGAAATTTTAATAGTTTAGAGGTTGAGAAATATCTAAATATTGCAAATAGCATAACCATCAATCCACTAAGCATGCAGTAATAGAAACAGCATCTGATTATCTGCTCTGAATGTTTCTATAAACACATTTTAAAAACATTTTTAAAAGTCCCTTCTAGCTGCTTTTCCCAAGTTGAATATTTTAGAGGTATACTAGAGCAACATGTTTTACTTAAGAAGTAATGTGCTAAATGTGCCTTTACTGAATAACTCTTTAAGAGTGGCATTACTCATATCTGTATTACTTTTCAAACCCATTAAGAGGACTTCTGGAGAGATGAGTTAGATGCAGTTCTTGCCTAATAAAAAGTGCTGCGCATTTTAGCTGGTGTCCTGGTCACATGGCAAGTATGCCTTGGACCTAAGTCTGTCTCATAGCAGGAGCTAGAGGTGAATTTGGCATTGAGGGCTCTCACTCTAGTCCATTCTTCACCCCCCTGCAATGGTGATTTTGCCAAAGAAAGGAAGGTCAGGTATTTGCAAGTACCATAAACAGTAAGAGCCACATATTACCACAATAACGTATTTTATCAAATCATCCCCAAACATGTGGGTCAACACAATAATTAGCTTTCCAGGCCCACACACCTGGATCAGCTGAGAACTGACTGACCTACGTTGGCTGTGGCTTAGGCTCGGTTCCCTTAGCCAAAGCAAGCCCCGCAGCCAGTATCAATAGAACAAGGAAATATGTTGTGCCTATAGCGAGAGGGAATATTTGCTAAATGATAATCTGAACCATTAAAGACTCTAACTTAAGCCAAAAACCAATTTATTGCAAAGATGCAACACAACTCAAAAGATCAAAGGAGGGACGCCTGGGTGGCTCAGTCAGTTAGGCGACCGACTTTGGCTTGGGTCATGATCTCACGGCTCGCGGGTTCGAGCCCGGCGTCGGGCTCTATGTTGACAGCTCAGAGCCTGGAGCCTGCTTCAGATTCTGTGTCTCCCTCTCTCTCTGGCTCTCCCCTGCTCTCGCTGTCTCTCTCTCTCTCTCAAAACTAAATAAAAAAAAAAAAAAGATCAAAGGAAAAGCTGAATAATCAAGCTTGAAAAGGAAGTAGAATGGATTTAGGGGTCTCTATGGGAGGAAATGGAAGATAGTCTTTGTAGGAAATGATCCCCAAAAGGATGAGCACCAACCATTTGGGCTATGTGTCATTGTAATCAAGTTTGAAATTCCAAGGAGAGCGCATCAGGTTGGCTGTGGTTGATTCCTGTGCGTGCTCTTGGGTTGGCTGATCAGGACCTGGTGCACAACATGAGTGCATTTTCATCTTATCTTTCCTTTAGTTTTAAGGAGGGTGCCCCTAGAGTCTGCAGGACTGGCTGCCAGCTTTGCTGGAAGTTACATAGGTAAATAGATGTCAACTGGTTTTATCCAGTGGGAGAGAGATAACTTCTGCCCTACCATTTGAAGCCTGAGTCTGAAATTAATTCTGAGTGGTTGCGAGACCATGGAATTGGAAAATGATGATTTATGTGAGGTAAGAAGAGACTGCCCCAAAGTTGGTGATGATGGTCATCTTTTCTCCATTCCTGTGTACTGCATAGGGGAGGAAGATACCCAAATGAATATCTGAGTATGTTTAGGAGGGAAATTGATACAAGTTAGCAATAAACTAATAATGTCAATTGCGCATAGCAAATTGCACTGTAAGCCTGGATGTTACTGAAATCTTCCCTTATCATTCGGAGACTTATGTAACAAGTATACCACAAAAAAATACTACAAAACACATAAATATACCATTCTAATTATTGGGAGAGGAGCATAGATGATAACACTGAATAAACCATGAATAGGTTCACATGGCTGAGTTCCTCATCGCTGAACAACACTTCTCAATATTAAAACATTGATATTACTATAATATATGTATATGTTCTATATGTTATGTATATATGTTTGTGTATATATTTACAAACATATATACATAACATGTAAAACATGATGCTGATCCTTTTTTATTAAAAATGTTTAAAGTTTATTTATTTACTTTTGGGAGAGACAGACAGAGTGAGCCAGGGAAGGGCAGAGAGAGAGAGAGAGGGAGAGAGAGAGAGAGAGGGAGAGAGAGAGAGAGAGAGAGAATCTCAAGCAGACTCTGCACTGTCAGCACGGAACCCTATATGGAGCTCGAATTCATAATCTCACATGAGATCATGACCTGAGTCAAAATCAAGAATCAGGCACTTAAGCAACAGAGCCACCCAGGTGCCCCGACACTGACCCTTAATGTTGGCAACTTGGATGACACTGAATGCTAGAATTGCTTTTAATTTGGCTTTAAATAATTGTTATTTAAAATTTCTTATTTTCAATTGCCAACCTATGTGGCAAAAGAATATATCTTTCTTTTAAACTTAACATAAAATTTTGAATATTTTACAAAAAATTACTTCCTGAAAACATAATTATAATTTTCAATGTTTTTCATTTTCTTTCATTTATGCTTTTGGATGAAGTGTAACTTTTTGTAAATTTTGAGTAATAAGCTCTTTTATTTTTAGTTCATTAGAATGTACAACTTGAGCTTGTGATAGGAAGAAATAACATAAAAGTGCAGATCAGAAAAAGAAAAACAGAAAATGAAAAGTCTTCAAAGGAGTTATCTGCTTAAAATTAAAAAATAAAAATTAGAAATAATAACATGAACTGAATGTTCCTGAGCGTGCTTTGCAAAATTTGTGTGAGGCCTTACAGAGTCTTTAGTTCATTCAGATTTACTGATCAAAACATTAAAAATGAACAAGAAATTTTTTCCCATCAAATTAACCTATTAACACGTCAGACGAAATCCCAACTACCTCATGTTCTTGAATAACTGAACATGTGAATATTAGCTCAAAACAATGAGATTGAAAAAAATTGTTCACATCAGTTTCCCAACTAAGAGAAACCAAACACCACTCTGGCCCCATCATTAAAGGATGATGAAAAATACATTTATAAAATAAGCAATTTTAAGGAGAAAGACAAAAATCTCTGCAGGGTTACTGTTTCTTGGACCATGATCCCAGAAAATGGTTGTCACATCCTCCTCACAGCATGAGAGTGTTTTTAGCAAAACACAATTAGACTCAAATTAATGATTATGATTATTTTACTTGGATGTACATATCAGAAAATTTACTTTTTAATTTTACAGTAAAATTATTTTAAATGGAGAAAAATTGTAGACTTTTGCATTTGTATTCCAAATCAATACTATATATAGATACTAAATTTTCATGTTTCCCAACTAATCCTTGAGGCTCACCTTTATTAATGAAGGCGTCCATGACTGGAAACGTGTTTTGATTTAAAGAAACGCAAAACACCACTTACCAATAAAAAATAAAAATAAGTCACAAATGAAATTACTAGTAAAAGTCTGAGTGAACACGAATCAACAAATAACATTCAGCAATGATAATTAAATGCCAATGTGTTAATGCCAATATAGAACAGAATAATATCATATGTTCAATATTGGTTGAACATAACAATGATCATGATGGCTCAAAGGGAACATTATTTACAGATAAGAAAGCAAAAAGTTCCGTTTATTAGAAATTATTTCCGGGCACCTGGGTGGCTCAGTCGGTTGACCATCCGGCTTTGGCTCAGGTCATGATCTCAGTGCTTGTGGGCTTGAGCCTAGCGTTACACTCTGTGCTGACAGCTCAGAGACTGGAGGCTGCTTTGGATTTTGGGTCTCCCTCTCTCTTTGCCCTTCCCTTGCTCCTGCTCTGTTTCTGTCTCTCTCAAAAACAAATAAACATTCAAAACAATTTTGAAAAAAATAAATTATTTCCAAATTTGTTGCAAGCATAGCTGATCTTGTAAAGTAGATTTTAAAAACTAAGTGTCTGAGATGGGGAAATGAAAATGAGATTACTGGTTTAATGAATCAAAGTGAAATAAAAAATCATAAAGAATTAGGAAAAGTATATTATAAAACGTAAATACCATCTAATTTACTTTGTACCAGGGACAAAAGTTATGTTGAACAACCAGCATTTGTTATAATTATTGTTGAGCTCCCAGAAGAAAATAATTGAGCTTGATTTCATTTGTTTTACACCTGCTGTTCTGACCTAAGCACTATAAAACAATTTTCATTTTCAGCATTGATTTAAAAGATTTTCTATGCCTATGATACTGGTGCTTGCATAATTGATAATTAAAATGTATACAAGTTAGAAACTGGGCCAAAATCCCAGGAACATGTACAGCATATAGTTAGATTTTGTTGCTAGGAGACAGGGCCACAAATTACCAATAGCAATGATTCTAATGCTCCTTAGAAAAATTCAGAGACTACATACTGGGGTGACTTTTTTAATCCAGCCAAAGATGAAATAAATAACTTGATAAACCAATTGAAAATATTGACATTATAAACACACTTGGACTCATAATGATAATGTCAGCTCAATACTGTGAAAGCAATTAGATTTCATTAGGCAAGACAGGAAATGTTTAGAAGATAAGCCAAAACTAACAGAAGACCAGCTCTCAAATAAAGAGTGAAACATGATCTCAGGTGAAAATTTAAATTAATCCTGAAATGAGCTATTGAGTTATTTGTCATGAGCTGTTGCTTGTTGGTAATAAGGTTAGAAGCAGCTTACAAAAAAAGCCCTGAGAAATACAAATATGGCTGTTTTACTTTTTAAAAGTAAAAAGTACATATTAAAAATGTTTGACATGTGTTTTTAAATCAAAAGGAAGTACACATGAACTACGCAGCAAAAAATGACATTGCAATGAAATATAAGACTTTAGAACAAGGAAGAAAAATGTTTTTAGGCATATAAAGGAGAAAGGATATTACAAATAATCACCAATTTCTATAGGGACTGTCTTCTGGCCACTTCTTTTCACTGACTTATTGAGATAATTTCACATATCATAAAATTCATCCTTTTAAAGTGGTCAGTTCAATAGTTTTTAGTATATTCAGAGCAGTGCAACCATCCCCATAATCTAATCTTTGTCATCTTTATAAATAACAGCTTTATTAAGATATAATTTACATATTATAAAATTCACCTTTTTAAAGTGTACAATTCAGTAGTTCTTAGTATATTCAGAGCTGTGCAATGATAGCCACTATTTAATTTCAGAACATTTCCTCACTCCAGAAAGAAACCCCTTACTAACAGCTCATCTCTGCCTGTTCCTCCCTCCACCCCTGTAAACCACTAGACTGTTTTCTGCCTCTGGATTTATCTTTCCTGGACATTTCATATAAATAGAAATATGGCCTTTTATGTCTGTCTTCTTGCACTAAACATAATGTTTTCAAGTTGATCCATGTTGTAGTCTGTATCAGAACTTCTTTCCTTTTGATGACCTAAAAATACTTAGTTGTATGAATATACCACATGTTATTCACCCATTCATCAGTTGATAGTCATTTTAGTTGTTTTTACTTTGGAGCTGTTATGAAAAATGTTATTATGAACATTTGTGTACAATTTTTTTGGTACAAGTTTTCATGTTGACACATGTTTGAGGTTGTCTAGGATCTATACCTAGAAGTGGATTACTGGGTCATATGATAACTCTATTCTAACTTTTTGGGGAACTGTGAAACCATTTTTTAAAGTAACAGCATCATTTTACATTCCCACAAGAAGTGTATGGTTCCAGTTTCTCTATATCCTTGCTAACCCTTGTTATTGTCCAGCTTTTTGATTATAGTCACCTGAGAGTGTATGAAGTGGTATGCCATAGTGTTCTGGACTTGCGTTTCCCTAAGGTCTAATGATACTGAGCATCTTTTCAAATCCTTATGGGCTATTAATATTTCTTCTTAGGAGAAATGTTTATCCAAATCCTATGCCCCTTTATAATTGGACTTTTAAATTTCTTTTTATTGTTGATTTTTGTTTCTAGCCATTTTGAGATTAAAAAATTGTCTTTTAGGGGCGCCTGGGTGACTCAGTCAGCTAGGCGTCCGTCTTTGGCTCAGGTCATGATCTTGCAATTCGTCAGTTCGAGCCCCGCGTCAGGCCCTGTGCTGACAGCTCAGAGCCTGGAGCCTGCTTCAGATTCTGTGTCTCCCTCTCTCTCTTCCCCTACTCCACTTGTGCTCTGTGTTTCTCTGTCTCAAAACTAAACAAAAATAATTTTTATAAATCCACCTTTAAAAATAAATAAATAAATAAATAAATAAAAATAGTCTTATTTTAATGGAATAAATTTGACATACAACACTGTGTACATTTAAGGTATACATGTATTACTTAGATATATTTATATGTTGCAATATGATTGCCGCTGTAACAATATTTATCATATTATATAATTCTGGTGCAATATTATTGTCTATTACATTAATATTTTGCATTACATGTCTAAGATTTATTTACTACTCATTGCAATTTTGTACTTTCAAACAGCAATTAAAATATAGTCTTGAGAGAATAGAATAGAAATTTGATAAATGTGAACAAACGCTGCTCTCTGATTTGCTTTATAACATCAACCTTTCAAAATTTTAAAGAACATAAATAACACAGTTACATATAAATATGGTTAAACTAAACTAGAAATGATAGCAATTTGGGATGCTCAGATGGCTCAGTTGGTTAAGTGTCCAACTTTGGCTCAGGTCACAGTCTTGCTGTTCATGAGTTTGAACCCCTGATTGGGCTCTGTGCTGCTAATGAGGAGCTTGCTTGGGACCCTATGTCTTTCCCACTCTCTCTGTCCCCGACCCCACACCTGCACTTTTCACTGTTCCTCTCAAATTAATAACTAAACTTTAAAAAAGGAAATGATAGCAATTCAACATACAAAATTAAAATATTTTAAATATTTTCTGTGATTTGATCATTTATCCCTGGGGCCTCTTTACACGTTTGAACATGACATGTAAAATCCATAGCTCATTTTTACATTGATTTATAAAATTTGATGACAATTTCAGATACTACTGTTTCTGCAAAGCAAAATTTTTCAAAGTTGCAATTTATACAGGAAAAAAAATCTCAACACTATATCACAATTTAATTTAACATTACTGTCAGTGAAACTTTTAACTCTAACAATATTAGTTAAGAAGAAAATGATTTTCTCTCAAAATATGTAATACTTTATGAATCTACATTTTTATTGCTAATGTAAACATCTCTAGTCCATCACCAGAGCTCTCAACCATAATCAATAATAATTAATACAGTGGTTCTTGATATTTATCTTTTTTTTAATCAATGAAAGCTATAGTTTTATACATGTTTTCAATTTCATGTATTCTTATCAAGGTCAGGATATGAGGATATGATATATTTATTTAACAGCTGTATCTATAATTTCAAAATATCTACACATGCCCATTTGTTCTCTTGACCTAGACTGGCCTGGTCATGTTTATGGAGGGTTTTTTTTTTTAATTTTTAATGTTTTTTTTTATTTTTGTGAAAGAGAGAGAGAGAGAGAGAGAGAGAGAGAGAGAGAGACCATGAGTGGGGGAGGGGCAGAGAGAGGGAGACATAGAACTCAAAACAGGCTCCAGGCTCCCTGCTGTCAGGGCAGACACCAATGCAGGGTTCGAACTCAGAACTCAAGAACTACAAGACCGTCAGCTGAGCTGAAGTCAGACACTTAACCAACTGAGCCACCCAGGAGTCCAAGTCAGGTTTATTAAGTGGATTAACTTAACACTTTGTTAAGTGTGAGTGGATTATTATGGTGTATATTTTAAAATTATACAAAATGAGTCAGTGAAGAGAGGTTAACTATGAGTCTCTCCCTCCTAATCTTGGAAGGTCCTAGTTTGCTTCCCACAATTATGTTGAGAGTGGGAAGCATCAGTCTAAAGAAGCAAAAAACCCACAACCAATCTAAAATAATATTCAGGAAAGAAATGTGAGCAGCTATCACAGGTTGCCAACTCTACCAAATAGATTAAAAGCCCTATAACATTATTAAGAAAATTGTACAGAGAAAATTTAAGTCCAAATTATAAATGTCTGAGACTGTTATCGACTTAAAATGACCCTGAATCCCCTCTTTGAGCAGGCATGCCGCAGAGGGAGAAAATCACTCAACCCATAAAGAAAATGTATTCTTATCCACTGCCCACCACAGATGTGGCAAATCGGGTAGAGCCAAAGACCATGGAGAAAAGTAATCAATTTGAGACTCCTCTGCGAAGAAACAAAGTCAGTTTCTAATCAAAGAACATTCCAATACCATTCTCCCTTCCCAAGATGGAAGGGTCCTCCTCACCTCTGCCTCATAGAACTTCAGATTTATTGTGGGTCCGATTAGTTTCTGCCACATACCTGTATTCTTCCTCTTTCTACAGGGGAGAGTTTAATGCAGTTACTCTGTCTCTGTTCTATTATTGAATATTTGGGTAGCATGGAAAAGTAACTTCTCTTTTGCATTCATTAGTGTCCAGAGCAAGAGAATTCACACTCAAGTTTGATGTACAGTCTATCACAACACACCCAGGAAGCCTAGGCATGGCGTTTGAGGCAGTGGCAAAACGGGGCCTGCGGACTGACTTCTTTAGGAAAGAGCTGAGTATATTTTCCACGTGGGAGGTAGAGTGAGTTGAATATTTGGTGACCTGCAAGTGCAAAACTGTAAGGCTGTTCTCCAAATAGTTTCAGTGTTCAACCTCCTAACCACAGCAGGGATTATACTTCCTCTCCTCCCTATTGGTGAATGGATCAAGTGGCCAGATCTGGTCAGTGATGATGAAAGCGGGAAGTCACTCTCAGGATGGAGTTTTGGTTGCTGTGTAAGAGTCCATGATGACCCGCCATGTTGGAGACAGTAGCTGTTCCATCCGCCTGAGTCCAGAGAACCAAGGAAGTAAAGGTCCCAGCTGACCCCCACCAGATAGGTAGGTGAGAGGGAAATAACTCTTGTTGTTATGAGCCATAAAGACATGGGAGCTTTTTATTACATTATAATGGAGACTTTCCTGATGGTCACAGTGACATATGGTGGCTATAGCTTTTTTAATAAAAATAAGGCATTCTTCAAATTAAATGATTAAATATTTAATTCTTACTCTGGTGAAGAAACATTATGAATCATATTATCTCAAATTTATTTTTGAAATTTGTTGGTTTGATTGAAGTCCAGCCAGAAAAGTGTGATCTTTTTTCCCCAGTGAAAAACAAATTAACTTTTAAATTTGAGATCTTTTACTCCATTTACAGTATTTACAGTTACTGTTGATAGCACAATGATTTTGGAATTATGGAAGCTAATGTGACTCTTTACTCCCAATTTCTCCCCAGGATACTTGGCAGTTTCTCTCAATCTTCTGGTTGCTTTCTCAAAACAGCTGGGGCTTAATTCTGAAAGAGCAGAGAGACGACATTGTCCTACAGCTTTTAATTGCCAATTAAGCAGGTTTCAATTTATGAATCCATTGCATCTGTGATTAAAATGGAGTTCTTTTCTGTAAAAGGTTTTTAAACACTATGAAGACTTCTTCACATTCCTTACCTGAGTAGATAGAGTTAATAGAGTTTTAATCTGCAGCCTTAAATAAAAATAAATGTCTTTATAAAACAGTTGAAGGAAAGTAAAATATCTGTACAGTAATATTTTGTGTCTGTGCAAATGTTAATAATATTGAATTATGTTTATGGAAATATCAAGCAGATAATTACATGAAAAATCATCATTGTAAATTAATTAAAAGATACTGACTAATATAAATGCATAAATATCAAAATACTATCTGCATATATATATCATACATTTGTGCATATCAGATATACTTATCAGGTATAAGCGCACACATGAAATTTTCAAGTGGAAATTTTCTTAGAGAAAAAACAATGATACATATGGTCATGTTCAAAGTAATGTTTTAAGACATATTTTTGGAAAGGACTCATATTTGGATTTCATTGCCAGTCTTAAGTAAATTAAATTACTCACAGTCTCTATTTTCCTGGGTTGGTGGGGTAGTGTTTATTCATTTAATTGGTTCTGGAGTAAAGATTTCTCATTTGGTTCCTGCTGTACTTCCGAAGTTAGAACATGTATTATATCAAGGGAAAATAATGTCTGAGTAAATTATTATTGAACATGGTTCTTTCTGTTATTAATGGCATATTGATTTGTAGATCGCCCCCCTCCACACCATGACCTGTTTCTCTATGTCTCCATGGACTCCAAATTGGTAGAAGAAATAGTATTCTTTTCACCCCCTATATTTAGTATTAAGGCTAGCAATCCTGATACCAAGATGGTCAAGCGGTCGAAGGGGTATAAAAACAAAACAAAACTCTGTTTGCTTAAAGTAGGAAACCTAGAGCCAGACTCCACATTTCCTGAGTCTCCTGTATGGAACATCACCCTCATGTACAAAGGTTCTCAATCTTGGCTGCACATTAGATCATGGGGGAGTTTTAAGAAATTCTGATGCCCAAGCACACCCTGAATCAATTAAGTATAAATACTCTGGGGAATGTGTCAACTTGATTGGGACATGAGGTGCCCTGATATTTGGTTAACCATTATTCCAGGTTTTCCAGTAAGCGTGTTTTTGAATGAGTTTAACATTTAAATTGATAGACTGGAGGTGCCTCCTTAGTGCAGTAGGCAGTGCGTCAGTCTCATAAATTGATAGACTGGGCAAAGCAGGTTGCCCTCCCTAAGGTAGAGGGACTCATCCAATTAGTTGAAGACCTGAATCCAACAAAAAGGCTGATCTTCTCCAGAATAAGTGGGATTCCTCTAATTGTTTTTGTTTGTTTGTTTGTTTGTTTTTTAGTCTTCAGACTTGAACTGAAACATCTGTTCTTAACTGGGTCTTGAGCCTGCTGGTTTTCAGAATGGAAATCACACTATTGGTTCCCCTGGGTCTCCAGCTTGCTGACTGCCCATCTTGGGAAATTTCAGCCTCCGTAATTATGTGAGTGAATCCTTTATAATCTCTCTCTCTCTCTCTCTCTCTCTCTCTCTCTCTCTCTCTCTCCCTGTGTGTGTGTGTGTGTGTGTGTGTATAGCTGCTTTACCAGCTCTGGTGCCATTGTGCCTCAGGGTTTATTATTATGTGAGATAATGTATTTTCTTATGCAATAAAGCATTTGGTCATGGTTTTATGCTGCTGGCATCTATCACCATTCAAATTGTGCATCAGATAAACTCCTTTCAATTTTTTGGATCCTACTTATGGCCTCCTTTTCCCTGGTGTCACAGGGCAGTGTTGTTCTTCTTATTCCTGCAATACATGTTTTCCTCATCACATGCATCTGAGTGCTTTCTAATGTCTTAAGACATTTGTATCTAATGTCTTAAGACATCTGTCTGGTGGTCTATAAGATCCCCAAGGGGAAGATTTATATCTTTTCTATCTTTGTTTCCCTGGTGTCTGTACCAGTACCAAGTACCTAACAGGGCTCAATATACATTTTTCTGAATTAAATCACATAATCCATTAATGCTGAAGTGGTAATATACTTTCTACAAGTGTTGCAGGCTATAGCTATGTTTGTATAAACAGCTATATTTTTTACTGAATGTTTCTTTTCCTACACTCCTGCAATTTTTATTTTTTAGTATGAAGATCTTACCTTATTGTGGGAAAATAGGTTCTTCTTACAAAGAAGGGAGTAAAAACTTAGAGAGGAAATCTGATGCCACAGGGCAAAAGCACCTGAGGTTAGGTAGTGAGATATTGTAATGGGATCATGAGTAAAATTACTTTCTGTCTGACACCAGTATACTACTGTACTTTGATCACAAACTCCACTTGACCACCAGATCTTTTGCTTCCTACACACATGTTAATTATTACTGTCTGATTATTTTCTCCATGTTCACATGCATAAGATCTTATTTCCTTCATGTTCACCACATGGGTAATATCTTGTGAGCACAATCAATACATAGATGAAACCCCTCTTTGGGGCTCCTGACTCCTCCCAGACATTAGCCTCTCTCATATTCAATTCTGTGTCTGTTCTCTTGCTGGACAAGAGAGAAATCCAGACTCATAGTCTGCGACAACTTATTTCAAAAAATTATTTAGAAAAGAGTGTCAAAATTTATAAAGTAAAATTGGATTGAAAAAATGAGCAGGCAAATAGCCCAAAGTTGTGAAATGCAATGGAATAAGAGCAAACAGGTATGTGAAAATGTTAGGAAAATAACGTGAAGACTGTCATACAGCTAACATGCATAAATGTATATACAATATCTAATGACATGCCCAAAACTCAACTTTGAGCTTTCAAGCTGTTAAAATAACAAAGAGAAACAATAGCATTTATAAGAACCATTATATCTATAATGTAACATTTGTCTGTAATAATGGATATTTAATGGCTTACTTATATTAATTCACTAAAATATTGTAACAATCCCTTGAAATAGGTACTATTATCATCCTATTAGTAGAGAATAATTAAAAAAATAAAGAGGGACATTTAAGCCAAGGTCAGAAAACTATTAAGTTGTATGACCTAGATTGAAATTCAGGCAAATCAAATATAACGCTAGCATTTTTCATCACAATTCTAGATATTGACAGTGTTTTTAACTTTTTTATTTTGAAATAATTATAGGTTCATGGGAATTTTCAAAGATAGTACAAAGAGCTCCTATGTACAATTCACCCAGTTTCCTTCAATGGTTGCATCTTAATTATATGGCAGTATCAAAATCAATATGGTACAATATCAAAATACATGCACACATTTGGTATGGTGTGTGTGTAAAGTTCTTGACACTGATTTGTATAATCACCACTCAATCAAGATACAGAACTATTTCATCACCACGAAAAGCTCCCTTGAGCTATCCTTATTGTCAACATCCACTTCTTTCCTCCTAACCATTCCTCACACTTGACAACCACCAACTTTGTCTCCACCTCTTTAATTTTGTCACTCTCAGAATGTTCTTTCAATTTAACCATATAGTATATGGCTTTTTGAGACTAGCTTTTTCACTCAGGCTAACACCTTTGAGATCCGTCCATGTTGTTGGATCAATAGTATGTTCCTTGTTATTGTTAAGTAATATTCTACATAGATATATGAATTTTAATCCTTTTATTGTAGAACATTTTGTCTGTTTATAGGTTTTGGCTCTTTCAAATAAAGCTGTCATAAAAATGTGTGTACAGGCTCTTCTGTGGAGATATGTTCTTATTCTGGGGAATAAATATCTAGGAATGTGATGGCTAGATCATATTGTCAGTATTTATTTGTGGCTGTAATTTTTTAAGAAAATGCTAAAATATTTTCTAGCCTGGCTGTACCATTTTGCATTCCCACAAGTAACGCATGTATTCAATTTTTTAAATATTCCTTCAAGTGTGGTTTCCAAGAAAACTACGTTTTCTTTTAGTTGTTCTAATACATGTGTAGGGATATTTCATCATGGAGTAGGATTGTTTTTGTGTATATAAGTCTATGTGGAAGTGATTCTAGCTAGCCACTCTAGCAATCAAGACATCTGGATAGCCATCCTGGCTTTGCCTACTGTAGGTTCTGCAATCTAATATGGATGTTAAGTTCTATGAATCTCTATTTATGTTACTGAAAAATGGGAACAATGACATCCTTATCCCTATGAAGATGAAAAGATGAAATATTTGATAAAGTATAATTCAATATCACTTTCCTTAGCAACATAAACCCATTGCTTTTCACGCAGGGAAATTTTCTCTTAAAATATTTAGCAACTTGGTTTTTTTCCTTCTATTTTTAGTTGTTCCTACTAACCTATTTCAACCCAGCACTTGCCCAGTTTTTGCTTTCCTTAAGGTGAAATACCACAACCCATTGAAGACATTTTAGTCTCTGTTGTTGTCAATGACATTAAAATGAAGAAAGCTTCTAAACACATTTTCACTATTTGTTCCATGCAGTGACCATAAAATCATAGACTGTTACAGCTTGAATGATATTAGAAAAATCGTCTAGTCCATCTTCATCATTTCACAGATCAAGAGCCAAAGGCTCAGCTGGCTAAATAACCTGCACAAGTTCCCACAGCTAATGGAGAAGAGTTACAGGAATAACCTCTACAAGTGTAGAGTTCTCAGCTCTAGTAGCTTTCCCACTAAAAACTGCTGAGCCATCTGTGAAAGCCCCCTTCTTCCGCCATTGTTATACTACATCTTCTCTTTCCTGCTTGTGTCTTTGTGCACACGTTTCCTTTATATCTCTCCTGCACAATTCTGGTTGCCATATCATCACTAAAAATGGCCAACACCCTTTCTCCCTTCTTGAAATCCTTCCTACACCTTGTCAAATCCTTTTCTCATACACAACAGACAGACAGACACACACACACACACACACACACACACACACACACACACACACACACAGATACTTCCCAGTTAGTCTTACTACCCTTCCCCCTATTACTGCTTTAGGCTACCTTCATATCCCAGTCTTCCCCCTTTTCCACAAATATTTCCCCACTCAGGATCGTCCACACCTCTCTCTCACACAACCCTTATCCCAAACTCAATAATTATGACCAAGGACTTTTCCTTCTCCATTCATTAGTATCTTTGTATGCAATTCTTATCCCTTCCTACTGTTTAGGAATAAAGAATTTTAGTTTTCCTACTTGTAATTTCAACAATATTTACAAATGGAATAATTCAGTATGTAACTCTTGGTTCTTGACTGTTTTTTTCAATTCATAGGAAGTTGCAAAGCAATGCAGAGGGAGGTCCCATGGGTTCATCATCCTGTCTCCCCAGTATGAGCACCCAACATCACTAGAATACAAAATCAGAACCAGGATATTGACATTCATACTACCCAAGAAATTTATGCAGATCTCACTAGTTATACTGCATGCGTGTGTGTGTGTGTGTGTGTGTGTGTAGCTCTAGGTAATTTTATCACCTATGTAGGTTTGTGTATGTAACCACTGCCACAATCAACATACTTTACTGAACCATCTCCATAAGGCTCCCTCTTTATGGCCACATTCACTCTCCCCCAAGTATGACCTCTCTCAACTGCTAATTGTATTTTCCTCTCTATAATTTTGCATAAATAATTTGGATTGTTATGTCTTCTTGGTGAGCTGACCCTTTTATCATTTTACAATGTCCCTTTCTGTTTCTGGTAATTTTCTCTGCTCTGAAATATACTTTATCTGATATGTATATAGATATTCCTGCCTTCTTTTGATTGTTTGCATGGTATACATTTTTGCAGCATTTTACTTCCTACCTACCTATTTGTAATATTTCAATAAAGTTTCTTATAGACAGCACATAGTTGGGTCATGATTTTCAGTTCATTCCCCCAATTTGTTTCTTTTAATTGGAACATTTAGATCATTTATATTTGATGTAATACTTGATATATTTTAGTGCTCAAGACTGTCATTCTGTATTTTTTCTATTTGTTTTCAGTCATTTTCCTTTCTGTTATATTTTTCTGGCTTTCTAGGTTATTTGAAAAGTTTTGGAACTCCATTTTCATATCTCCATAGTGGCTTTGAGTAGAACTCTTTGCACACATTTTTGTTTTGATTATTTTTGTGTGTGGTGGTTCTGGGTACTACATTGCATATACATAACTTAACAGTCTGTTAGTGCTGATATTTTACCAGTTTGGGTTAAGTGCAGAAACTTTACCTCCCTTTCTCTTTACTCTCACTTGTTTATAGTACTATGGTTATTATTACTTCCTCTACAAACACTGAGAATCACATAATACAGTGTTATAATTTTGCTTTAACCGTTAAACATGATTTAGAAAGCACAAGAAGAGAAGGAAAATATACCATCTGTACCCATATTTTCACTCTTTCCTTGCTTTCTCTTCCTGATGTTACAAGATTCCTTTCTTTACAATTTCCTTCTGTCTTAAAGAACCTCCTTTAGCCATTTCCTCAAGGTAGGACTGCCCGCAAGACAAATTATCTTGGGATTTTTTTCCCCTAAGAATGTCTTGATACCCCTTTCACCATCTGACTGGCATCAGTTAATTGTCTTTTTCTCATTCAAATTGTGGTTTTCTCAGTTTTTAGTATGGTAAGTGATTTTCCTATTGCATCTTGGACATTTTGGTTATGTTAGGAGACTATTCATCCTATTTAAATCTTCTATTTTAGCTTGCAGTCGCTGTGTTTAGATTTAGCACGTAGGGCCTGGCCTACTTACAAGGACTTGAGTTTCCAGAGTTTGCAGCCCAGTTCTGGTCTGTTTCGCTCTCCTGGTGCTCCTGCCCAGTCCTTACCGTGTCTTGCCTGTGGGAGCTGAAGTAATATCCTGGGTCATCAGCCAGGTGCAGGGTGGGGAACTAGGGGACAGTGGAGAATCAGCAGACGTTGGGCCTGATCTCTCATGCCATTGAGTGGAGGGCAGAGAAATGCCGGGCTCTACCAATGCTTTCCTGGGGACAAATCAGCTTGTCTGCTGGTGTCCAGATCATTGTGCAGCAGTGGTGGGATAGAGGTCAGCCAGCTGATGTCTGAGGTAGGCAGCTGGGGTTTGGGCTCCCCACGAGGCCTCTCATGGTCTTGACCTTCCCAGGTACTACGTGAGACAAAAAGAAAATCCAGGAAACTTACAGTGCTGTCAATCCTCAGTTCCTGAGCTTCTTAGCCAGTTCTTTTTTTTTTTTTTTTTTTTTTTAGTTCTCTGAATCCTTTTATCATCGCCTGTTGAATTATTTGGAGGGCATTTAGTTGTACATAAAGACGAGAAGTGGGGACATGTGAGCTTAGGCCATCTTGTTTCAGAACCGGAAGTCTCCAAGTGTTTTATGTATTAACTTACTTAATCTTCACAACTTCTTTGAGGTAGGATAATATACAATCTCTTATTTTCCACATATGAGAGTTTAAGGAAGAAAAATTAAAATTAAAATTATGGTCCTGCCAAACACATGCATGAGGAAGAATATACAGATGACACATAGGCACAAACAAAAGTGTTACGACTATAATTCCAAATAGATTTAGCCCCAAATAAAACAATTTGGAATAAATGGATCAGCTTTTAGAAGTTACTTTCTTTTGATATTCTTTTTAAAATGGCATTAGAATTCACATTTTATTTCTCATAATTTTTCATTATATTGCTTGGGCAATCATACTGAAGAATATTTTTCAGTTGTGCTATCTTACAATTATAAGAAGGAACACACAGCTTTGAGTAGATTCTTCTTACACAGTAACATGTGACTAGTTAGTGACACCTGAACTGCTATTTCTGTATCTTCAGACATTGTGCTTCTTGAAAAGTTAAATTCTGTTTATTCGTAGATGTTCTTCTTTATATCATGTTTTTTCCTAAATTGACATGGAAAATATATTATAGAATCTCGATGTCATTTCAGTGGGAAAATACCCGTTTTGTTTTATTCCTTATTATATAAGACAACCTTTCCTAAGTCATGACAGAGAAATGAAAGAATTCCATTACTATGGAAGGAAGGAGAATAAAAGGATTGGCCCGAGTCAGATTATAGTCAGCCCAGCGATTCTTGACGAAATGTTTGTATGTTGTTTTTTTGTATTCACCATCTTTAATTAAAATAGTCACAGTGCAAATAAGAATATTAGGACATTATTCTTCAGTTTATATAGTTCTTTCACATCCATAATTTTCATTTTATTATCATGAATTTCTTATGATTCATAAATTAGTAAGAGGCCTGAGGTTTTGGACTCTAGTTGCTTGGGTTAAGATCCTAGCTCTACCCTTCCTAACTGAACAACCTTGTACAAGCTACTTTACCTTTCCTGGCTTCGTGTCCCTCATCCCCACGGCAACATGGGCAAGTTACTCAACCTTCCTGTCCCTCAACTTCCTCGTCTCTTAGGTAATACAGTTTTCAAGGAGGATTAAATGAGAAAAAAAATAAAACACTTGGAATGATGCCTGCACATAGTAAATACTTAATAAATGTTACTTATTCTTATCTTCATTCTATATATGAGGACCATCTGGTTCAACAGATAAGCACATGCAAGAAATGGATATGCAGCATATCTTGTACTAATTTATTTTATATTAAAATGAAATGAATTTAAATTTTCTTTAAATGCTTTTGCAGAATTGCATTTCAGAGCTGAAGAAATAGAGAGGGCAGTAGATAATCTTGAGGAAGACATTTACTGCTTGTCACAGAGCAGCCACTTTGGAGCTCAGAGCTTTCATCTTTACAACATCCCTTTGAATTTTAACCTAACCCTATAGGAAACTATTACCTCACACACTTAATAACCACCTCTTTGGACTAAGGCCAACTTGGACCTGTCACATGCCTTGTATTGCCAGGGAGCTAAAAATGATTTTTATATATTAAACTTAGCAATTGATTTGATGATAGGAAATACTTACTTTGGACCCCAATCAAATGAAACACTATCCCCCTAAAATAATTCCATAATTTTAATGAAGTAGATCGAGGTTTCAAAGAATTGTAACCAATCATTATGTATATAATTACACCAGTAAAACATTTGTGGAAAGTTGTTTTCTCTTTATTCTATGAGTGTCTATAAATATCCTTAATTTTGACCCTTGGGTGGCAAAGCCTAAACACTTACTGTTTCTTTACAGAAAAAGTTTGCCAACTCTTAGACCAAGACACTAACGTGACTCTTTCTCTGAGAAAATGGCTTTTTGGCCATCAGGCAACCATGAACTTCGAACTGTACTTTTCCAATAGTGGCTATGAATAGCTTCTGTTAGAGTTGGTTACTATCTAAAATATATAATATTTAGCCTTAGAGTTTTAAATTATTTTATTTGGAATATATGTTAGACTAGAGCAAATTCTTTGTAATTTTAGCCTGGTATTATGACCTATAGGAGGAAGGTCAACCTTTCTTAAACTAGCAGGAGCCTGCAGAAGCGGGGAGGGGTTTCTGTCCCTTCGTTCCCAAGTAACACAGGGAGATCTTTTTTCTTTTGTGAAAATCCAGGAGGCACACTTTTAGATTTAGTAGAGTCAAAAGATCAGGCAACTTAAAATCATTTACAATGATAATTCCTTCTCCCTTGATGGTTAAATTCTTGGAAATTTATTTTAACCTCATTAAACCATTAAAGTGTTTATGTGTATTTTCCCTTGGGCTTTTTCATGTTAATGTGTTTTCTTAACCTGCATCATTGGGTATAAACTATTCTTTTAACATTTTGCTGTAGTTGTTCTTGCCCAAGTATACTAATATAATGTTTAAATGCCTTTCCACTCCACCTTCACATCCCGGAAAACATTTTTGTCTTAATTATATATAAAACAAGTCATTACACAGTGGAGTCAAGTGATAGAGTTTAAGAAAGTGTATCATGATGTTTATGAGATTTTTGGTATCAGAACAGAACTCTAATCTCTCCTTTGCCATTTACTAGCCATAAGAACATGACCACAGTTCAGTTCCTGTGAATCCAAGTTTTCTTAACTCTAAATGGGGATGAAAATAATCTCTAACTCAGAAGAGTGTTGTGACCATGCAAGAGCTAAGTGTTTGGAACACAGACATAATTTAATAAATATGTAACTACTAAGATCTAGGAGCTATTTACGGTTCAACTGGTCTAACCCAAACATTATATAAATGAGAAAAACTAAGGCCAGAAAATTTAAGTGACATCCCCAGAGCTTCCTAAGCATTCCCATTTCACAGCATATCTCAGGTTTTAAGCTTTTCATTTTAATGTTACTAAGCCACCAACAAACTATTTTATTATGCCAAAAGAAAACTAACTTCACTCCCTCAAAGGGATATGATTATCATGAAACTAATTGTATCCATCGCTATTCTTTTTTTTTGGATTACTGTAGGCACAGGCAGAGACTGGTCTTTCTTCTACTCATAAAGTATGGTCTCAAACCTTCCCATCCCAGGATTTCCCAGGGCTCAAGACAAGAAGTTACTTGATCATTGTAATGATTGATGAAAATATCTAATCTAAATACACACACACACACACACACACACATATATATATATATATATATATATATATAACTATTCTCACAATACAAATATTTTAGAAATATTTACCTATTAATAGCAGTAGTAATGATGAAAAAAGTGATACTGTCCTTTATTTAAACAACACTTTGTTATGTTGGACACTGTTCTGTGTCAATTTGACGGATAGTATCTTAATCTTCACAATAATCTTGAACAGTAGGTATCGTTATTCCCATAATATGCAACATTAAACTGGAAAAAAACTATCAATATGGTGACTTTTTTAACTGGCTGACATCATAATCAGGGCAGCTTCCTGAGATTGACGCTTTTTCTACTTCTCAAGACCATTTCTTTTGGAAAATGAGCCTAAGCTTTTGTTGCCTCTGCGGGGTTGTACATAAAAATATTTTGGTGCCCCCTAGAGGTCATCAGGAACAGGCGGTTGTCAAATGCCAGGCAAGGAAAAGCTGAAGCCTGCTCAGCCAGCAGGCACCGTCCATCACTCAGTGCTGCTTAATTCTCTATACTTAAGTGGCTCAGAGGTAACCACAAAGTAGCTCGAGAAAGCAGTGGTTCTCAAATTTCGGTGAGCATCAAAACCACTTGGAGGGCTTGTTAGAACCCAGATTGCTGGCTTCCACCCCCAGATTTTCAGATTCTGTGGGTCTGAGGTGGGGTCTGAACATTTACATCTCTGGGCTCTGGTGTTTCTGAGGCTGCTGACCCAGGAACCACACGCTGAGAAAAACTTCCCTAGAGAATCATCTCAAAGTTTAAGCCAACTGCAGAAGCTGTTAGGGCATTAATATCCTTGGGGTGCCTCTGCTGTGGACCTAGCTCTCACCCACTAGATGACCATAAATAGGGTGCGCAGGGTGACATGAGCATCTCCTATACGACCAACTATAGATTCCTTGATCCCTGGGACTTTCAGAGGGTCTCTAGATCCAGTTGTGTGAGGGGAACTAATGAAGATTTGAGGTCAGAGAACTCAGGTTCTGGGTTCAGCTCTGCTGTGTCCTCACCTGAACAACAAGTAAAATAGCAACCACCTACAGTTACACTGAGATTGTAACTCTAGCTCGGCACTTGTGGTACATGAAAAAAATTTTAGATAAATCTTAATCTTCATGAATTTGGGTTCCATATCTGTATTTCAAATGCCAAGATATTGTGAGAAAAATTAGGTGATTAACCTGAGCACATTTTGCGACAATGGAAAATAGTAGCATGAAGGCTGTCAGTTTCATGAATTTGGTCAACGCTATTGCTGCTGATCAATGCTGTTACTACCTTTGTTTTCACTCACATTTACCTCTTTTTCATCATTTCTTGTTCTTATTCTTTCTCCATATGTCCCAATTTCATAAGTTTTTCTTCTCCAAAGAAAATGCAGATTGAGAGAATGCTTGCTTTTTATTTTTTAACTGTATGAGTATTTAATTTTCTAAATTGTTTTCTAAATTATTGTAGCAACTAGATTTTTTTTTCTCTCAACATAATAGGAAACTTGAATGTTGACTCTAGTGGTTCCCACTTCTGTTTAATTCAGGTCAGGATTTATGGAGACCTCATGTGGTGACAATAAGCACCACAGAAGGCTTTCTTCTGGATGGGTAGAGCATAGTCAAAGAGAAATTCAAATCTCATTTGGGAGCAACCTAATCCAGGAAAATGAAGACCCAGAAGTTAACGGTATTGAAGCATGTAAGGCCTCCAAGAAACATCCTACAATAATACTGAAAGAATACTATAATAAGAACTTTAAAAATGAGAAACTCAGGCACTCATGTATACATTTCCCTTTATTACCTGAAACACTGATAGCACAAAGAAATTAATGGCCATGTTGCTACGGAATGCACTGCAGTCTTTCTTTTCCTCTTCAGAAATCCAGTAGATGGATTTTTAAAAATATATTTTTTAACATTTTTGAGAGACAGAGCTTGAGTGGGGGAGGGGCAGAGAGGGAGACACAGAATCCAAAGCAGGCTCCAGGCTCTGAGCTGTCAGCACCAAGCCCTATGCAGGGCTCGAACTCACAAACCATGAGATCACTACCTGAGCTGAAGTGGGTGGCTTAACCGACTGAGCCAGCCAGGTGCCTCCCGACATACCTTATTTAAATTTTCATCAAATTTTCAAATCTGTTCCAATAGGCATGTTGCTACAAATGTTACTTTCAGTTCTTTTCTTGGTTTTACACAATGGTAAGTGAGCCAAACAAAGAATCAAACTTGAACTCATGTGTATGGCTCTCTTTGGTGCAACATTATAAACAGCATTACTTGCAAATATTGCAATGCAAGGTATGTTTTCACAATGATTCTACGTGGGGGATAAAGTTGAACATAAACACTCTCCTCTTATTGCTGACAAGGTATCAGAGTTAGGATACTGAATGAATTAGTGTGGTAGTAAACATATTCCAACACATAATTTGCTGGTACAGACTAAAGAAAATTGACTGGGGTTGGGGTAGGGTAGTAGAAGAATCCTTGGTCATTCAGAGGCACTGATTCTTTAACTCAGTATCCTTACAAGTAAATGTGTCTATGCCTTCCACTTTCTCCTTCTTAAAGATGTTACATAACAGACCTTGAGGCTAAAATCTAGAAGGACAAATGAGTTAATAAATGTTAAATGTTTTCAAGTCTTTAAAAGAACAGAGCAACATAAATCTATGGCATTAAAATGAGTTCCAATTTGGTTATCTAATGGGTCTCCTGTCTTTGGAAACATCCTCAGAATAGCTTTATGATTTCCAGAGCAGGCAAAATGAAGAGGTAGAGATAGCCTTATTAAAGACATTTGGGAAAGCTTAAGTAGGGGAAAAGTTAATAGGGATATTGGTGAAATTTCAGATTGAGTAAGTCCTTATGTTAAAAAAAAAGGGCTCAATTTTCAGGGCACCCACTATGTGTCAGGCATATTATTAGACGCTGGAAATACAAACATGAGCTGGACAGATCCTCTTGCTTTTAAGGGGATGACAGATAATTACACAAATACTTACCACACTTTAGCCTGAGGGCTTGCACCACTTCCTGTGAATGCTCTGTAAGGTGACGTGGGAGATGAGGTGCTTTACATTCAAGCGAAGGAGTTGACTCCTTTAGTTATCATTTCAACTCAATAATGACATTGGCTTTTGCTGGGAGAGGAGTGGGGAGCAGGAGAGTGGTAGCAGTTGCCAGACACACATCACACTAAAGAGATAAGAAGAAGGAAATTCTCCTTCATAGTGGGGGAAAAAATATCCAGATCTTCCCCTAAATAAAGGAAGCCTTCTGGTTACAATGTGCGTTGCTAGGGATTTTTCCCTCCTTTCCCTCCTAAGAGAGTAAAATCACACGGATACATCCAAGCCCTTAGGGTTTTGTGAGCATACTGTAAATCTAAGACGTCAACTGAGCCTGGTGTTAAGTGTGTGACTATAAAGAAAGGGTTAAACGGAAGAGGGTGGCTCAGAGATGGGAAGGCTGGCGAGAAGGCTGGAAAACTTGCAAAAACTCTGAACTTTTAAGCTCCCAAAAATACACATGTGTGTGTCTGTGAGCGCAGGCAGATCTATTTCGGTAGAATTTTTTTTTTATTTAATTTTAAATCACAATCTCTCTGTCTCTCTCTGTCTTGCTGCGCTGCAAACACACTGAACAGCCCCTTAGGATCGCGTGGCAAAAGCTGCAGGAAAGGCGCTGGCAGCGCTATTTATTTAAGAGTCGCGTTCAAAGCCGCCCTCTCCCCATTCCTCCGCTGCGAACGACCAGCCCGGATCCCGGGGCACCTCTGGGGCCCGGCGGCTGGGGGCAAGGGCCCGGAAACCTCCTTCCTCCGGCAAACTTTGTCGGGGCGTGGGAGCGGAGGCGCGAGCCGGGGCGCGCGGGAACGCGCCGCCC
>NC_043700.1:179203847-179293867 GCF_006229205.1 Suricata suricatta | reverse complement strand
TGGGGGCTCCGCTGGGTATATAAGGCCGGCGCCGGCTTAACTTCTGACTTGGGGTTATTTATTTGGGGAGCGCGCGGACGGCGGAGGCTGGCAGCGGCGGCGGTGGCGGCGGTAGCTGCCGCAGACGGTGCTCAAAAAAGGCGGCGGCGGCGGCGGCGGCGGCGAGTGATGGGAGCGCCGTGGCTCCCGGGCGCAGGCGGGAGCTGCCGAGCTTTCCCGGCACGGCGGGAGTGCTGAAGAGAAAGGGGAGCGTCCTGGGGTCCGAAGCCCGCTCCCGAGGCGCCGGGCGGGTTTTTGTTCGGCTGCGCTCAGCGCCAGGCAGCCCGAGCGAACAACTCCAGTTACAACAACAACCCACCTTCCCGCAGCGGAGCGAGACTAGGGCTGCGGCGTCCGTCCTATTGTTTAGACACTTGCCAGGAGCTCGGGAGCCAGCAGAGCCACCGAGTCCCCGCTGCCTGTCGCCTCTTTACCTCTCCGCCACTTCCCTCTCTGGAGAAGGAGGCGCGGAAAGCAGCCGGGAGAGGGGAAGGGGCTGGAAGGAGACTGGCTGCTTGGGACTGCGGCCGCCGAGTCAGGTGCAGCACCGGGATCCGGGCGGCGTCGCGACGTCGGCGGGAAGACTCCCACTGTGGCCGTGGGGGACAGGATTCAAAGCCTGGGAAAAGTTCCTGCACTTTGAGGAGGAGGAGGGCCCACTTGCGGGCGGCTGTCGGGGGGCGGCCAAGGGGCTGCTCCTGACCAGGAGCCTGCTCTCGCTTCGTCCACCTTTGCCATCAGGTGTCTGCTGCGGAGCTGCGGCGTATCCGGGAGACGCCAGGGGCTGACACACGCGCGCGCACCGGACTGCCATTCAGCTGCTTTCTGGGCTCTCCTCGGGGTAGCAGATCCCACCGGCCCACTGCCACCTCGTCATTCCCCAGGAGTCTCCGGCAGGACCCAGGACGCGGATACCTCCCCCTT
This sequence comes from Suricata suricatta, assembly GCF_006229205.1. Taxonomy (NCBI): domain Eukaryota; kingdom Metazoa; phylum Chordata; class Mammalia; order Carnivora; family Herpestidae; genus Suricata; species Suricata suricatta. The sequence continues at coordinate 179,292,904 of NC_043700.1, read as the reverse complement.
GGCCTTTGCACTCCTTCCGGCCGGCCTCCCAGCCAGCCCCGACTCAATCCTTGGAGGAGCTCTGGTTCTCAACTTGGCCTCTTGGATTTCCTCTGTCGGGGTGGTGCCTAGTGGATATTCCTGCCGGTTGCGGCGGCCCCACTGCCCTTTTTGTCTTTTCTGCGTGACCTCGGGGAAGGCCCTGGTGCGGAGCGTCGCCAAGGACGCCAGGAGGGAGGCGGGATTGCGGAGATATCCTTCGGCGAAGTGCATGTGTGTTTGCAAATCGCACTCGGCTGTCGGGAAACGGCGAGGACCGGTCCAGGCTGCGGAAGAGCCGCAGACTGTGGGGAGGCCGAGAGAGTGAACAGCGCGGGAGATCCGCAGCGCCGCCCCGCGACCCCCGGGCTGCGCCCCCACCCGGTGCGCCCCCGCGCGCCATGCCCAGTAGTCCGGCGCGCTGCGCTCCCAGCCCGCGGGGCTCTTGCGCCTTCTAGCTTCGGAGAACCCACTTTGATCGAGGCCACCATTTCTATTGAGCACCCCTCTTCTGTCTCGTAGCCTCCCCACTGGAATCGGATTTGAAGAGGGGGTCCGTGGAATCGGATCACTCCCTTTTGCGCGCAACCGGCCCCTGCATCTTTACGGCCTTTAGAATCCCCAGCTCTTTTACCGCCAAGTTGATCTTTGCTAGACAGAGGACGCCTGATCTCCTTCACGCAGCTTTTGGGTCTCCTTTTAGCCTTGGCCTGGCCGATTGATCTTCAGGACCTAAAGTTGCGCCTTCAGGACCCGAGGAGCGCCTGCCCTGCTGGAGGAGGGTGGAGGGGAAGTGGGAGGCGCGTACCTGTGTCATCTCTACTGTCCTGAATATTATTACTGTTACTTCCAAATTATCGTCTGTGCATTCACCCGGACCCTCTGGTCCTAGGCACCAGAGACTGGGCCTCAGACACAAAGCGATTCGCGCGGAACAACGAGCTAAGGAGGAACCCCCGGCGCCGGCGAGCGAGGAGGCGGCGGGGGAAGATGCGCGGTGTCGGCTGGCAGACGCTACCCCTGTCGCTGGGGTTAGTGCTGGCGATCCTGAACGAGGTGGCGCCGCAGGCGTGCCCGGCGCAGTGCTCCTGCTCGGGCAGCACAGTGGACTGTCACGGGCTTGCGCTGCGTAGTGTGCCCAGGAATATCCCCCGCAACACTGAGAGACTGTGAGTATGGGATCTTTAGCTCCCCCTCCCCCCCCCACCCCGCAACACACACACTGGGTCCGCGTATCCCCTTCATCGAGACTGGAGGGATCCAGCGGCACAAGGACCTGTCCCTGGGTAGCTCTTCTGCACGAACATCCTGGGCTTGAACTCCCGGGGAGGGCGAAGGACAGGAGGGCGCTACTCCGGGAGGGGCCGCTGCCCTAGGAAGGGCGGGCCGGCTGGCAGCTGCGCTTGGTCCCTTCCTCCCACTCTCGTCCAGCCACTTCCATCCCAGAGCAGCGACTTCTCTCGGGCCTTGGGAGCCGCTTACGTGGGGACAAGTACTCGAGGATGCCCGGGGCAAAGGGGACGCGACTTTGTTCCCCAGACTCCGTAAAACGGAGTCACCTTGCGGTGGCCAACACTGGCGGGGTGGTTTCAGGGCCGAATCCCAGCTTTTGTCGCCGCGGGGTGGCGCGAAGTGGGGGGGCTGGCGGAGGGACTCAAAAGGGAGAAACCTCCGCTCCGCGGCTCAGTGTCTCCCTCCTGGGGACCGAGGGGTGGGGAGAAGGGGTTTTTGGGCGGCTCGGTCTGCCCCGGGGGCGCTTTCGCGGGCCTCAGAGGGAGGGATGCCCCAGGGTCAAGGCAGCTCTCTCGGCCACCGCACGCCGCCCCGGCGACTCTCTCCCCCGCCCCCCACGTCCCCGGGGAGGAGGCGGCGGCGGCGGGCCCCTGGAGACCTGTCCCAGCGGGTGACTGAAGAGGAGGACCGCTTCCCTACGTCTAGGCGAAGTTAGGGCTGGCTCTCCAACCCGATCCAGCCGAGCGGGGGCTGACTGCTACGGCGACCCCGTGGCCCTCCACTGCCCCCTCCGTCCCTTCCTGCTGAGCCTCAGATTCACACCCCCACCACGCCCGCCCCCGTGCACCTTTCTGGCAGTTTCTGCGCCCATTCACGTGGCCGCAGTTCTCTCCTTCCTTCCCTTCTTCGCGCTCCGCTGCCCGCAGACGTCCCCGCCTCCCTGTCTCTGCGAATCTCTAATGAAGAAGTAATCGCAGACCCGGTGTTGACGGCCCACGCGCTCCTGGTGGGGCGCTTCCCGAGTTCAGCGAAGTGGAGCAAGGAGGCCGTTCCCTTTGTGAACGCCAAGGCCGCCGCCCCGCGCCGCCCGAGCGCCCTGGGCTCGCTGCCCTTGCCTTTGCGCGTGGGCCCCGCGCGCCCAACTCTGCTCCCGCGACCTCTGCCCCCCCCCACCCCGGGGTGTGAGGGCTGCTGGCCGCGGAGGGGACCCGCAGCGACCCGCGCCGCCCGCCGCGCGTCGAGGCGCTCTTCTTATTTCTCCCATTTCCCTCGCCCCCAGTTTCAAGGCCGGAGTTGAGCCCTTTCTTCCTTTGCAAATGGCTCCTCCACCCCCAGCCTCACTGGCCTGCCCCCCACTTCTCCCTCTTTCCCAGGCCCGAAGCGCTGGGCTAGTTGGGGCCCGACCTAGGGTATCTTGTCAAAATGTGATCGACCACATTTGTCTGGGATGGGGTCAGGGGTGGGGGTTGGGGGTAGGGATTCACGTTCTGTCAAATAGCCCGTAAAGGACCCCAGCAATTGTAGGAACAGCTTGTGCTACTTCGCTCAGCATGGAGAGTGGGCTGGGGAGAAAGCGGTGCAGAATCCTGTGTTAGCGCTTGCCACTGCCTGCTCTTCAGAGCAGCTTAAAGTTGAGACACTAACACGTCTTACTCAACAAAAAGGGAGTGTACTTAGAACAAAATAGTAATTTGACTTTCCGGTCCTTGTTGGGGGTTGTGGGGGGAAAAGGGGTCAGGAAAGTTTCCAGAAAACAGTTTGCTCAGTGCTGGCTTATAGGATTCTGTCATTGACAAAGTTCGCGCTTTAAGTAACGAATTTCAAACACGATGTTTTCGAGTCAGGGGTAAGAGAAAACTTACTTCCGTGAAGGAGAGCATGCAAACCGCAGCAAAGCCTGGTTTTACTTGAAATGATTGGAACCAGGGCAAGTTGAGATCTTGACCTAAGATGCCAGAAAAGGGGGTGGTGACTGGAAGCAAACGTGGTGCTGAAATCCGAACAAAAATGCCAGGGCCTGAATCTATTTCCATGATTGCCCAGGCTCCAAGTTTTCACTTTCCAGTCACAGCGGGGGTCCCTGAGCTGCAAATGAAGAGTTTAGTTTTCCTACAAACATAGAATTGTTGGAAGGTAAATGCCTATAAATGCGAGGCTTTGAAGTGCAACTCCTTTGATAGCACACTCACTAACTTTTTTTCCTTTGCCTTAGGAAGTTGAGCCACCATGCCACCTAAGGACAGGGTTCTGAATTTTAAAAATTTCTCTCTGAGTAGTATTAGAAAATTGTTCCACTTAAGTGCCTGAAGGGAACTCTTCGGGGGCGTGCCTAACGATAATAGTCAAAAAGCAGAATACCTGTGAAATTAATAGACACATCCTTGTAAAAACAAAAATTGAAAGCACTTCCATTCACACACAAAAGAGGACTTCTCGTGATAACATAATCACTTCATGTTCTTGTCAGATGCCAGTAAGCATGGACTTTGTAAACTTGTTAAGAATCATTAGAAAAAAAAAAAAAGATCTTTCAAAGGTTACTACTCCCTTCTGTATTTTAGTTTGTAAACTACTTTAGTAATTGGACTTGATCTTTCACCTTAAAGTTTAACTTAGTTTTCATTTTTTCTTTGTTTAACTAGATCTTGATAGAAGTAAAATGGAACTTTCATTTTCTTGTTTTCTCCTAGGGATCTGAATGGAAATAACATCACACGGATTACCAAGACAGATTTTGCTGGTCTTAGACACTTAAGAGTTCTGTAAGTATGTTCTTCTGTATTTTGAAGCATTTTCTTTTGTTCTTAAGGCTGCATATTTTGTATTGTTACTGGTCTCACTTTGAAAAACTGTTCCAATGACAGAAACATAAAATTTTAAAAGGTGTTGGTTTCCTTTCTTTTTTTTGTTTATAATGGTATTATAGCTTTTAATGAAAATGTAGGCTTTTATTTTAGGGTTGGATGCTTGCCATTGAAACAATATTACAGAAATGACCTCAAATGTTTGCTATACCATACCCTAAGTGCCTCATGCATATAAAAGTGTAGAATAATTGCTTCCACAATATGAATAAGTAATGTGAGACATTTGATACACTTTTAGGATTTGAGATTAACTAGAAAGAATTTAAGTGGGTCTGCATTTTATTATTACTAATATAAAAGACTTTTTTTTTTTTAACAAACAGCACCTAGACTGATTTCTAACATTAAAATCAAACAATCCAACTCTTCACAATTTTTGTTGGGAAATGTTTCTCTATAAAAATATTAGTGGTCATATTTTGAATTGTTGTATTTTACGCCTTTTGTAGTTTTTATAATATTGTGGCGATAGGATTACTTCTTTAATTAGTGGGTTAACTTTTTTGTGCAGGAGCCATCATGTGAGATTCAATGTAATGTAAAAGTAGTTTTACCTACAGATTTGTAAATATATGCATTGCAATGAACATATACTTTTGATCATTGTGTGTTGAGTGTTTATCTTTTAAAAGACACATTTTGGCCATGATGAAATCTTCCAATTTCCATAAGTAAATTAAAGTATGTTGACATGCTGTCTATGGATTCTATGAGTTAAGAACTCACCCCCAAATCAGTTTACCAAAAACAGCCATCAAAACTGCCATGTCATGGTTCGCTCTTCAGGATAAACTGTAGTCGGAGGTTTAGAGTTTTGACCAGTAGCTTTTACTAGTATTTTGGTATTTTCTATGAACGTTTTGTGCTCTGGATGCCGTTTGTCCTCTGCGATTTCTCTCAAGTATACCATCCTTAAATTTTGTATTAAATCTCAAACCAGAGCACGATTTAATTTTATAAAGGGAAAGAGGTTATGAATTTTTCAGTGGCTGAACTGAAACTCGCTTATTAGATGGGGAGTGGTAACATTAAGACCCTGTTATACTTTGCATTTCAGTCAGCTTATGGAGAATAAGATTAGCACCATTGAACGAGGAGCATTCCAGGATCTTAAAGAACTGGAGAGACTGTAAGTATTTTTAATTCCAAAGTTATGACGACATAACTGTGTTTTTAAAAATACTTGAATTTCAAGGGCCATGTCTTCAACTTCATGTCTTAATCTTTGAAACTTTTACAGAAAGAAAAGGTCGGATAAGTGGTTTGCAGACTAATTTACAATTACAAATTGTGGGATTTTTCATCAATAGTACTAACTTTTAATAAAGATTAAAAAAAGACTTCCTTTCCTCAGACAGTGATTTCCTTAAAGAACCATTGCTTTGGTACTTAGAGAGGTACATGTCTTCCTTAATGTTCATGTAGTTTGTTTTATTTGCTTTTATAGGAAGAAGGGTGGTCATTGTATTTGCATTTATAGTATACTATGGAAAAGAAAAGTTTTGCTAGTAGTTGTTTTAATTTTCATGCTTCGTGTGTCCTGAGTGACACTTGAGGGCATGTTTTAAATTCTTAGTGATGAAAAGTAGCTTTTTGATACTTATCACCTCTGGTGAACATTGTTAGTAACAGCAATTCACAACTTCTTTTTATTATTTTATAGCAGCTTTCTAACTACGTCTCCTGCAGAAAGAATTTAAAGATTAGTGAAGCTGGAAGCAAGAATTCTAGCATCAAAGCATGGCTACTTTAAGATTTTTTTTTTCCAAGAAGGCCATGTGGACTTCAGAGTTTAAAATGTATTTTATATTTCCAGACACAAAATCTTATGGATTAATATATACTACTTAAGGGCCATTATTAATTTATATCTACAGAGGACAAAATGTCTGTCTGAAATAATTAAGATAAATTACACAGTCTATAATTTGAAGTATGAATTCCATGTTTCATATGTTTTGATAACTCAGGGTTTAGTAAGTTTGCATTTTAAGGGCATGTAACAACTGCATTAAAAGTAGCAACAGTTTCCATGCCTGCTTTAATAGGCACTTTAGGTAAAAATAAAAATTTTACTTAAAATAATGAAATCCAAAGTTCATTTTAGGCATAGCACTTATTCAGATTCACTGGGCCCAAGGGCAGAAGTTAATTCTGTGTAATTTTAAGTAGACAAAAATGGCTTGTCAACTTCTAAGATATTTGTAAATATATAGGCATAATTTTTATTACCGCAAGTAATATTAAACCCAAGGATGTCTATTTTATTGTAATATTTTGTTGATGATAAATATTACCAAATAGGGAATATAATTAAAATAAATTTAAAATCACAACTTCGAGGTAGTTTTCAGAAAGAAATAAAAACGAGGTAAACATTTGGTTACATTCATTACAAAGTTCGTAAATTATAATCTATATCCTGGTATATAAAAATACTCTGTAAGTATACTTTGATCTCCTTCATAGGCTTTATGAATAGTTAATTCCTAGTGAGTATCTTTTAAAGGCATTTTTAATTCATCCATTTAAAAAGTATCAATATAATTTAAATATTTGGTAAGATGAATAGAGAATTTAAAATTATAATTCGAATGTTAACACTTTTTTCATGAATAATTTTTAACTATCATACAGAAACGTATATCTTTGGAGTCTTAACCAACATCCAGTTGAAGGAATTTTGATGACTTCGTGCAGTCTCAGTTTAGTCATTCTAAATATTTTCAGAAATGCTAGAACAAACCAAACCTTTTCATTGTTTTTCAAGCCACTTCGAACAGATTCACTGTTTCTAAAAAGTATTAACCAGATGCCTTATGATCTGAAATTTGATTAGAGTTGTAAGCAGGTACTTGCTTTTCGCTTGTGTCTCTTCATCTCGGAACAGTTTTCTATTCTACTAGATGCAGTCAGATGTTTCAGGGTGGGAAGAAGATCTGTAATTTTGAATGAAACTAATATATATGCAGGACTTCTTTAAATCGCCCCAGCTGTTGGCAGAGAGCAAATATTTCATATTTGTGAGGAAAAGCTGAGAAAATTCCTTTTGTTTACAACTGCCAAGTCCCTCTGATGGAAGCACATTGCTCTCTGACAGCCAATTCATCTCCTTGGGACTCTGGAATTCAAAACCATTTCTTAGGAACATTGTGGATACACTTTTCAAATATTTATTTTTTAAATACATTAAATGGCAAGATGATTTTGCTGGAGAATGCATTCAAGTTATCATGAAGTAAACTATTACAGGTTTTGTTTAGTATATGATTTTAAAAATACAAATTAAAAAAGCTAATCAGAGGGTTCCATAAACAAATTACTATGGCCAATGGGATATATTCTTATTTTAGTTGGTGGTGCCAACATCTCAAAAACTGCCTTTTTCTCCCTAAAAAGTTGCAAGAGACAATGTAAGAAACTGGACGTAATCAATGAATTAACTTTTAACTAATTATACATTGTGTGAACTTACATGGTTTTTTAGCAAGTTAGATGTGAATTCTTCCATTCAAATTCTAAGTAAGAAAAAGGTGTATAAATGCAGGTTTATGTTATTAATACCATTCACATAGTATTTATAGTAACTTCATTTTCATTTTTTGTGTGAAGAATAAAAAATACAAATATTAATTTTTTGTGTGCCATATGTGGTTCTAAGTTTTTTTTCATTTTAAAATGATAAAACAATTCCAAAAGGCTATCTTATGAATGTTTAAAACTTGTAAGTTTTTTTTTGTTTTATGTTGAGAGAGTTTTAACTTGATCTAGAGAAAGAAGACAAATCTGAAAACAGAAGATAAAGATCTGGGTCCTTACAGAAATCCAACTTTTGATCTGTAAGAAACAGTCATGTTATTAGGTTGAATTTAATTTTAGCATAGAATGAGAAAGTCATTCTTTGTAAATCCAAGCATTATAGCTACAAAAAGAAAGATCGTTTTGCACTTCACAGAATCAATAAATACAAGATTATATCAGTCAAAAGTCAAGAAATAGATGGATATTAACAACCTTCCTCCTTCCACATCCTCTCCCTCCTTCCTTTCTATTGTATGGGAAACAACATCAGATAATATGATCATCATCAGAATGTGGTTATGAATCACTGTAAAAGGAGTATGTTTTAATCATGGTTACCCACCATGACCACATGTTACTTCCTGTTTTGAGTTTCCTACTGTACTTTCAGACCTAACATGTGTAGTGGCAGATTTCCACGTTCTGTGTTCCCAGTAGTACTTGTTATCTGGGAATGAACAGAAGCCTTGAGAAATGGGCCTCATGTAGATTGTATTAGGAGGTCTCTTATTTGTTTAACTGAGGTGTTTGACTGAAATCTAATGTAGGCAAGTGACTAGTTATTTCATTGGAAATTAATTAAGGCAAACAAACTCCGAATAAGCTACAAGAAAGAATCGGAACACTTATGACCTATACATTTTTATCCTTCTCAGAGGATACCTGTGTATATCTGCAATAAGGTCTCCATGCAGAATTATTAATTCAGAGTGGTTTTTGGCTGGCTCATAATGTCTTCAAGGGTTACAAAAAATCACATCGAGGCCCCGAACTTTTGTGGGCTGGTGTTAAATTCTGTTGTTCACTTCTAGCTTATGGGATTACAATGCAGTCATTAAATTTCTATTTTATGACCTTTTAAGGAGACCTAGGCCACTTCGGGTTCCACTTGTGAAAATTTCTGCATTTACAGGTTCCCTCCTAGTGGGAAAGCAAGAGTATGAAAAGGTCTTGAAATTGGGTTGTCAGAAAAATGTTAGGACGTTAAGTCCTGAATACAATGAAATGCTTATATCCAAAATAAAATGCTGATATTCCTAGATTATGTTAAAACCAATAGAAAATCTTGAGTTTTAAGTTTTAATTAACTTTACAGTCATCTTACACCCTTACAATGAAGAAATTGCAGTAGTGATAAAAACAGTAAACTGTTTTTCTTCTCATACTTATAACATGCAAACGTGTTCTTTTAAAACAAGTATTGCTTTAAACTCCCCAAGTTTTACTATCGTTGGATTTGAAATTATATTTTTCCTACTAACTTTGTCATTTCATATGCTTTTTTTTTTGCTTAAAAAATAAGTCCGGAAGTATTATAATGATGCTGTGCAGGGAACACAGGAGAATAAACCTGTACACGCAGACATTTTTGTGTTTCTATCAAGCTAATCTAAGGAAAATATTCATTTTAATTTAGAAAAACTTAAATCCCTTTACAGTGGAACCTAGATTTGACTAACACTGCACTCTCAGGGGAGAATATCTAAAGGACACGTTAATTTTTTATTCAAGGTGGTGCTGACTTAGCTCTCTCACGTGCACACACCATTCCTAAGCACGTGACAGCTAGTGTGCAGCTGAGGCATTACCGTGCTCTAGGATTTCTGTTGTAGGTCTCTCTACACATGAGTTCAGGAAGGGAATATGTTGTGGAACAGGTCTGAAGGAAGCACCACTTATCCCCCGTTCATCAAGAATATGGAGAATCCCTCTTCTGACTAATCCTACAAGTTTACAGGCAACACATAACATAGTGCTTTCCTTGAAGTAGGGCAAACTAACAGTGCTAATCTCCTTGGAAAAGAATGCAACTTCGTCTCAAAAGAATTGTTCTCTGGCATCTTTCTACTACCAACTTTAAAATCACAGCAGTTATTTTCTTAGGAAATAAAGTGTGTCTTTAAAGAGCATATCAAACTTAGCAGCTGAGGTTGAGTACAGACCCTGCAGGAGATAAAAATGCTATCCATGTTCAAGTGTATCACTTAATCTGTGATATCTGTTCAGTGTGAATTATTCTCACTTGTTTATAAGGGATATTGGACTGTTCTAAATTACGTATACTGACCGATCATAGGAGGCTTAATGCATGTGTGCTATTGAAAGTTTAGCAGAACATTGCATCCGAAAGGGTTTCTCATGCAACATTTTTTATGGGCCTTGAAGTTGAAGGGTGGTGAGCAGGCCTGTTTGCTCTTTGTGGACCGTTTTATAAATTCTGGAGCAGCAAGGCTGTTTATTTTTCCCACATCTGTTTTGGGCTCATCCTTTGTGACAGTGTTTGCTGGATGCTGTGTCCTTTATACCTCCCCTGAAATGAGTGGTTTAGTTTGCACTGCTACAATGTATTTGTGGAAGCAGTGAATGTCAAATATTTTACACTGAATTCTGTCTTTCATTCCTGCTGGATCCCTTTCTGCTTGAATTATGCCCACCAGACGGAATTTCGCAACTTTATATGGACTTAGAGACCTTCTGCATGGACTTTCGTATATACTGCACTTTATCTTGTTTTTCAGAGCAATTTATATCTGGGGGACTGGAAAGAATATCAGGGAAAATGCTTTCAGAATGTCGGTTTGGTAACAATAGGGATGATTTGGTACTGACGTAATGGGAATATTACTTTAAGAGAACATTTACAAAAAAACATATCTGATTGTCATCTGTGGTGTCCATCCATTTGGATGTAGGTGGGGAGCTCAGGAGCGCCTCCTGGGGAATGCTGTTTCTAGCTTCCGGCAGTGAGCACGGGGCGCAGCAGCCCAGACTCCCCTCTGCTTAGGCACTTCGTAGTTTTATTTTCTGTTGCCTGTTCTATAGAATGCGGCAAATACTCATTGGTCATACCATTGATCATGCTTTCTAAACAGACACAAACTCCTGTACCCCCTTTTAAAATCAGAAACATTAGCTGAGAGTGACATCAGAAAACTCTTCCTTTTCAATTAGCAATAATCACGCCTTGGAGAAGCCTCATTTGTCTACTACCCTACTATTGCACAAAGCTGGGAAACCTATGGTTTCAGTTCTGCTGTGAGATATTGATCAATTTGCTTCCTCTTTCAAAACCTCAGTTTCCTCATCTTTGGAACAGAGATAATTAGTATTTTGCATGCTGGCGGTACTTGGTCTAAATGAAATAACACACATAGTTTTACAAAATGCTTGTCACATGATTAGTATTTAAAGAACTATTATTATGCATTTCAATGTTTCTCTTGTTTTTCAAGAGCTCAGTTTAGGCATTATTTTATTTTTTGAGCTAAAAAAATGTGTCCATAATAAATTTGACTTTTGTACCTTCATATTTTATTACCGTTTTTGTTCTGATTTTCTTACGTGGCATATGGCAATAGAAGAGATGGAAGGAATGTACAAAAATTTCTTCAAGTTTTGTTTCAGAGTATTTCTCATAATTGCTCTAAATGTATAAATGCCAAGAAGTATGGGGAGTGAGGAGGAAGCAACATTTTTACTCAGAGGTTTGATTTATCCATCTAAATAATGCACAAATGTTAAAATCTTTGCCTTAAAAAATGTTAGAATGAAAGCATTTTAAGAATGAATAGAAACTTACCTGAAAAGAAGGCATTTTTTTGTATGACAAGAGGTTATACATGATAAACTTATTAAGGCAGCACTTATAGAATGCTTATTATAGGGGCGCCTGGGTGGCTCAGTAGGTTAAGCAGCCAACTTCAGCTCAGGTCATGCTCTCACGGTTTCTGGGTTCAAACCCCACGTCAGGCTCTGTGCTGACAGCTCAGAGCTTGGAGACTTCTTCTGATTCTGTGTCTCTCTCTTTCTCTCAAAAATAAATAAACGTTAAAAAAATAAAGAATGCTTATTATAGACCAAGCACTCTGCTAAAATACCTTCTATTTACAACAGGTAGATGTGAGATATATATTTTCCTTTGGCTTTTGTAAAATTGTTTTTATTTTACGTTTTGCATTGGGGTGAAGGTTGCAAATACTGAATTCAGGTAAAAGTTGAAAAAATAAGAAGCTGTCACTTTTACCAATGGACAACACATAGAAACAGTTGACAGCTAATAATGTGAAGCAGGCTTGTCAATAATGGTCAGACTGCCCTTCAAATTGAGGTTAAGAATGAGCATTTCAGAGACCAGTGGTGTTTTGTGCAATACAGAAAGATCATTCACCCCACTGAAGGTCACGCCCCAAAAATAGCAGTGACCCAGAGGAACAGTTATTGGGATCTCTCTCATCTTTGCCCCAAGGAAAAATGTCTTTGAGACACACTTTGCACACCTTTCTGAAATCCTGCATCACCATTCCGAGAATCTCAGTCAGCCCAGAGATCTTGTGGGCAGATTCCTTCTAGCTGCTGGCACAAGAGCTGCAGATAAAGAATCCTCCTTTAACACAACTGTCCTTGCTCTGAACAATAGGTAACTGACCCACCTGGTCTGCTCAACGGAGCTCATTTATGCAGGCTCCCAGAAATCCTCCTCTGAGATACACTTCAGACCCTACATGTTGTTTTCCTGTTCTGGGACCGTCAGATTTTAGCTTCTTTAACTCATTTACATTAGCACTGTGGCACTCTCCTTTTCAAGCTGCTAAAAAGTATTCTATGTCGTGGTGCGTTACTTCTGTTACAGCCCTGTTTAGAAATTGTTGTGCACCTTAATGATTTTTAAAGTAATTCTGGATTTAAAAAAGAATCCTCTTTAAGGGTTTAATTTCTGGTCATTTTACAAGGAACCTCTGCTTTAAAGTTTTTCCTTTAATTGAATATTTTGGGAGAGTTTCACCTTTTATTTTAATGTTTGTATTTCCATTTATCGTAGCACTGATGGAAGAAAGAACAGGAACCAAAAGTGTACTGAAAGCTTTTAAGTACTTTTTATTTTTTTTCAAGTTTGTTTATTTTGAGAGAGACAGAGACAGCACAAATGGAAGCGAGGAAGAGAGAGAGGGAGAGAGAGAATCTCAAGAAGGCTCTGCACTGTCAGCACAGAGCCCGACACAGGGCTCGAACTCACAAACTCCAAGATCATGACTTGAGCCGAAAGCAAGAATTGGATGCTTAACCGACTGAGCCACCCAGGCGCCCCCTGATATTCTTTTAAAGGGAAAAAGCCTAATACTGTTTTTGTATGCATGTTTTCACATCATTTATTACCTACTTTTTTAGGATCCTACCTACCTTGTCTTATGCTCATGGTTGATCTAGACATATTAAGATCAAACACAGTAATTTTCATGAAAAGATGATAAACTCCCTGGATTCAGAGAAAATTATACATATTTTCATTTCTCTCTCCACATTAGGAATTTAAAATGAATCTTTAAAACAATGACCTGAGTATAGAGCTAGTTTTTTTTTAAATAAAGATGTTTTATTTTCAGATGTTTCATTCATAGATATTAAAGAAATGGGCTCTTTTATGTTTTACCCAATGAAAGACAGTTGAGAAGTGAAATTTCAGTATTACATTATTTGGAATTAATGTTTAGAAATATTTAGAGGGGCACCTGGGTGGCTCAGTTGGTTAAGCCTCCGACCTCAGCTCAGGTCAGATCTCACGTTCGTGGGTTCGAGCCCCGCGTCAGGCTCTGTGCTGACAGCTAGCTCAGAGCCTGGAACCTGCTTCCAGTTCTGTGTCTCCTTCCCTTTCTGCCTCTCCCCCTCTCATGCTCTGTCTCTCTCTGTATCAAAAATAAATAAAACATTAAAAAAATTAAAAAAAAAGAAATATTTAGAGTGTCTCTTTGAGAGAAATGTTTCAGAGGATATGTTCTGAAATCACCCTACCTGAATTCAGATTTTAGCTCTACTTTCTGTGAGCTGTGTACCCTTCTCCTGAACAGCAGTAACAATAGTATCTACTGTTGCGGGTGTTTAGAAGAACAAAGGAGACAATTCGTGTAAACCTCTCAGACAAGTGATTATCATGTAGTAAGCCTAGTATATGTTAGCTATTGCTTTTGGAGTGAATTAGGAATGGCTGGGAATATGAAAGCAATAATTAAGAAAAAGACACAACTTCAGGTGCCTGGATGGCTCCGTCTGTTACGTGTCTGACTTTATTTCGGTTCAGGTCGTTATTTCAAAATTGGTGAGATCACACCCTGCGTTGTGGGGTTCAATGCTGTCATTTCGGATCCTGCTTGGGATTCTCTCTCTCTTTCTCTGAACTTCTCTCTCTCTCTGTCCATATCTGTCTCTCTATGTCTCAAAATAAACAAACAAACATTAAAAAAAAAAAGACACTGCTTGCACCAAATCTGAAATATCTTCTTTAGCACAATGTCTGATTTTGTTTAAACGTATGAAGTTCCTTCTAACTTCTAGATGATGTTGAGGACTGCAGTGGGGGAGAGGTTGATGTTGATGGGAGGGGAGGATGTAATTGCTTTATAGGGCACATGAAAGCAAGATTGGTGGTGGAGCTTTGGAGAGTGGCATAAAAACTATGGCAGGATCCTCAGGAAGCATCCCAGAGGAATAGTTGGCTGAATATAAAATGCATATGTGCGAGCGTTGCTGAAGTATATCAAAATGCAAAACGACAAGTATGTTCTCATTTAGCATTTCCTAAAAACCCACTGAGTGCCAGAGAGGAAAGGAAAGAATACAAAGATGTGGTCTTTGTACTTGAAGAGCTTACAGCCTACTGAGAAACAGACCAGCATGTGGAGAAATATAATACATTGTTAAGGACTCTTCTTTACCAGATACGAAGGTATGGGGACACAGCCAAGGGAAGAACTACCCCTCTGCAGGGGAGTCAAGGAACCTTCACCGAGGGTGTAAGAAAGTGCCCTCAGAGAAGAGAAAGTTCTCCAAACAGCTGGGGACTCTGCAGGGACTGGGGGCTTGAAGGAGCGTGCTGGTTATGGCCGGCGAATCCTGGAGGATGTTTATCAGTCCAGGGATTTGGATGACAGTGCAATAGTCCATCTCTGCCGTTTTAGAACTCAAGATTGTCTCCTTGAGTGATGGGAGTCATTCCCAGAGCGGTTGCTTTTCTAGAAAAAAAATAAAAATCTAATCCCCACTATTGTGAATATTTGTTGTCTATTTCTTGAGAGAGAGAAAAATATAACAGGGTCATAGCTGTTATATTTTATGACAATTGTATCGCAGTAGACTCTGGAAGTTCTCTTTCCTCAGTAATACTCCTTCCTTTCTTCATTCCCAGCAGAGAAAAATAAATAAGTAAAACTTTTGGTTTCACTTTAAATTTAACTTTATTATATGCCTTATTTATAAAAATTAGTGTAGGTGGGAAGAAATTCCACCCTTTCACCACTAATTTTACCATTTCCCCCCTAATTGTCTTGGCATACTTTTTTATTCGTGTGCATTTTATTAAGTGCCAAGAATGTTTCGGTAGATAATCAACTTCTTCATAATGTGAGTTTATGTGCTAAAAGTTATAGTCTTCATCATTACCTCATGGCATTTTGGAGCTGGAAGGAGTTCTAAAGTGCAGCTTGTGCAATTTTTCACCAAAGTCAGGAGTTCTTTTTATTATGTCCTTTGCAGGAAAACAAAACAAAACCCAACCCAACCCAACACAACACAACCCAACACATTGCCTCTGCTTGAATAAAAGTGGAATCAGGAGTTGAGAGTTTCTTGAGACAGATCATGTCATTTCTTCTAATTCTTGGAAATTCAGTCATTCTTAGAAAGGTCTTCCTTATAATTTACTTTTTTAAGAAATGTAATCACTACTGCCAGTTCTGCCCTCTGGAGATTAAATAGAATTTTGATTCTACCCGATGGCCATTTAAATATGTCAAGATAGATAGATAGATATATAGATAGACAGACAGATAGATACATAAGTCAAGTTTGAAATGCCTTCTTTTCTTGTCCTCTTAACATTTATATTTAATATTCAATTTTCTTCAAAGTGACGTAGTTTGATGGACCTTCTTACTCTCCTGTGGAGCAATAGCAATTTATAAATCTTTTTTTTGTTTGTTTTGTTTTCAACTTGTAAACCACGTAAATATACATTTTGCATCAGCTTATCATGTAGTTTAAATTAGGGGAAAGCAGAGATGTGAACATTATTTTTACTGAAATATTAAAATGTCCACGTGAGATGAATGGGATTATCGTAGTACATCATGCCAGGGTGCCCCAGTTTCACGGCATCAGGGCCTAATTGAGTTAGACTTGTAGTCAATTTTTTTTAACTCTAAATTTACATTCATTTCAACTAAACATGTAAAAAAGCATGATCTAAACATTTTTAGCCACTTCTATTAGTTCTCATTCAGCCTTGTTTTCAGTTAAGGGTCGAGAACTATGGGTTAGGTTTGGACTTTTTTTTTTTTTTTCTGCTTTCGCCCATAGGGACAAATCATGCTGACATTTCCTCACACTTTTTTTCCCCCCATAGCTAAACAAAATGCTAACAAAATTGAAATTTCCATCTCCCCACAATGCATTGGCTGAAAATTTAGGTCCTCTGGGACAATGCATGAATTATTTTAGGGCACCATTTACTGTGGTATTTGTGTTGTGTTTCTAACTCACCTAACCTAGACACTAGAGTCTCAGGCAAGAAATCCTTTTTCATTGTGTATATTCTGGATGACTGATGTTGCACAGGATGTGAGGTTAGGGTTTAGGTCCTGGTAATCATCTGAGTAAGCATATAATGGAAAATTGCTTTAAAGAGTCAGGTAACAGAAGGTGTAACCAACTTTTGATTTGCAATGCTTGAATTCTTTTGAATGTCATTTCTTCCTTTCCTGAAATACAGGATGAGACATGACAGCCAAATCACAGACTCATTGTTGGGTATTTTCTATGTAACATACGCTTTGTTTTTGTTTTTCTCAAAAGGCGTTTGAACAGAAATCACCTTCAGCTGTTTCCTGAGTTGCTGTTTCTTGGGACTTCGAAGCTCTACAGGCTGTAAGTAGACAGAAATAAATAGTTATTGTTGCTTTGGGTAGTACCTTGTATTTTAATAAATGTATTTCGATCTGTTTCCCTGTGCTATCCTGGAATCTTTTCACTGATGGATTAATGGATTAAAAGCTTGCTTTTTTTTGATCTTCTTATGGAAATTTATGATTGGTTTTCCAGTGGTTCCTGTTGTTTTATTTGGTGAGCATTTAGTGGTTCATGTATGTGTCATTGTAATTGTATTATTCTTTTTTGGTTATGTGATGACGAGGAGGAAAGTTACCTTACTCCTTTATGGAAACTTTTGATTAAGTTCTAAGGGGAAAATTTGCCTTTATACTTCCTCTGCAGAGGAAGTTGGCAGTGTTTCCTTATAAAGTTAGGGTTCTTAATGTCACCTTTCTCGACATTGTTTCTATCCTGGAGTAGTGTTTATTAGTCTGGAAATATTATTATAAGGTATTTAAAGAGGACTGTAAGTTTCCCTATAAATGTTCCTCTTGAGGCCAGAATTCCAAACTCTGCAATAGGAATGACCGTAAAGGTTTCCTAACAAATATGTCATAGACTGTTAACGGAAGTGCTCTTTTGGAAAAAGCATAATGTGAGTTTTAGGCCGAATCAAGTTTTCCTCCCTGGAATGCTTGTGCACTGATCTAATAAGTAATAGTGAAAACACATTTTTGAAAGCTTTTAAAATTAGATTTGCGGCCCCATGAATGATTTTGTGCAGATGGGAGAGAAACTACAAAGTGTTGGAAAAATAAATAATGATGATTATTGATGTTCACGGATGTCGTGAGAGAAAGTGTGGGTATATATGGGAAAAATTGCTCAGCACGCCTTCCACCTGGATGGTAGGGGACGTCCCAAAGGTTCCTGTTTGTCGGGGAAGTGAGCAGATTCCCTTTTTTTCTGAAGTTGGCTTTGTCGTAGCCTATGAGTTCAGTAGTGTTGTTACCAGCTCTCCAAGTGGGAAGACTGCCCTGGAGTCCTGTGGCCAGGACCTCTGTTCAGTCCTCCTGACAGCTCAGCTCACTACGGCGCGAACTCAGTGGGAGGATGTGCAGCCAAACGAGCACACTGCATCTCTCCTCTGCAGTCTGACTCCCCTGGCACTGGTCCTCCAGGGACAGCCAAAGTCCCCTGGCAGGATTTCTCCTCTTCCTTGTGTTCCCTGCTGGCTGATTGGCTCCATTTAAGTAAATTAAAAAAAAAAAAAATCAAAGAAACCTGAAGATTGACTTTTAAATAAGAATTCTATAAGGACTATTTTGACCAAGGAGATAGAATGTAGGGCATTAGAAAGATGCTATGTATGCATATAAGTTGATATTGGTGTTGAAATATTTGCGCCTTAGTTTCTAAGAAGGGCCACAGGGAGGGTTTTAGTCGTCATTCTGCTTTCTGCGTTGTTTTGGTGATGGAGGAGACTGAAGCATGGACTTCTGGTAGATGATGAGGGATATGAAACCACTACTTTGCTGACAGGGCGCATGTGAAAGCAATTCTCACCAGCCTAGGAAATTTACCATTTTCTACATAGCTATGAAAATATAATTTAAATGAATGACCGTCATCTACAATTTAAAGTATTAAGCCAAGGAGGGGAAAATTAACATGAACAAACACTGCCTCGGAGAAACAACGTTTGATTTTTAGTTTAGAAGTACTTGGTTTACTTTCCTTAGGAGGCTTCAGGTGGTGTAATCCAGCGCAGAATCCTCTCTTAGCAAATTCTATTCCATGGAACATTTTTCCTCTTTGACACTATCACATAGCAGACCAACAGATTTTTCTCTTATATTTTGTTATGATTTCATGACTTTAGGAAACTGCTGTGTGAAAAGAGACCTGAAATCCTGAGGAAGTAAAATTAAAGAAACAGAACCCATAAAACTCTGAGGCAGTATTTCTTTAATTAAAAGCATGTAAAAATATGGGAAAATGGGCAGCTAGAAAATAGAGCTCAGAGTTGTGATGTACCTCTTCAGCTCAAATGATTTCCTCTGGGGCATTTTGGAAGATAAAGCTTTATTTCTTAGGATTAGTTGTAAGGGGGGCTTGAATGCTTTGATGTTTCTGAAATTAGAGATTGATGGCATAATGTTGAATATTGATTGGGGGATACTACCTGACATAAGCACTAACTACATGTAGAAACAGTGGTGTAATTTTTTTTTCTGCACCCTCACACCAGGAATCTTCCTTTGAATTAAGGTACTATCTGTCCCACATGAATTCGATGTAGTGAATTGTTACCAATGATATTTCTCTTGAGAGGGTAAGTTATAAGCTATATGTGGCCTCTTCATTTTGAATGACGGTGATCACTAATTGGATTAAACAAACAGCATTAAGTGTCTTTAATAAATAAAGGACCACAAGCTTGTAAGTCTGACTGCCTGGCATGTGTAATTTCCAAGAGGGAAAGATTCAAGTTCACATTTTCTTCATATGACACAGGTGCCTCGTAGTTCACCCGAAACAAATGTTCCAACAGATGGAAAAATGTGCCCAGATCTACAAACAAAAATGTCCTATAAGATATTCATTGAAAAAGGAATCTTTCATAAGAAGGATAAATGACAAAACAAAGGATACAGGATTTCTGACAAATAGATGAGAGCATATGTTGGGACAGGGAAGGTATTAGGATGGCTGTTGCATCTACATATTAAGCAATCCATAATTGCTCTACTATATAATGCAGTAGAGACCTAGATGTCTAGAAATCATGAGGGAAACACATTTATAGCTTATTCTCTCTTTAAATTGTTGCATAATTCTGATTAGTTGCATAAGTCTTTTTCTAACTTACTTAATACTTTTAGTTAATGCTTTTTTAATCCCAGTATGCAACCAATAAAGAAGTTCACTAGTTTAATGTGTAGTTCATACTACTGATGTCTGATTATTATCATTAGGATTAAAGCTCGTCTGATGTGCTGGACATTATGCAGATTTTCTTTGCACTTTTGTAATGAATAATCACCATTTGACTCTTGGCGGAAAATGAGATGCCAGGTGAAGAAGCACACGTGCTTTTTCTGGACTCTAAATGCGATATAAAAGAAAAGGAGGGTACACTGTATATGAATTATGATTTGACACGGTTGGTTGCTGCTAGCGGCCAAATATGCTTTTCCTTTGCTGTCTGCTCCAATTTCTCTTTGGACGGGTTGAGAGAGCACTACATGTTCAGGTCAAGATGTTTGCTCAGAAATAGTAGTACAGTTGCAGCTGTGTTTGTTGGAGCAGGAGACTAGTTTAAATAGCATTACCGTTTATCCAGTCCATTAACAGAACTCTGTAAAATAATACCAACTCTGCATAAACTACAGAACATGTAATAAAATTACAAGCACTTGTTGACAGATGGAAAGTGTAAGTAAAGGGAAAGCAAAGGGTCTTAGGTTGGAGGTAAAACAGACAGCACGTAGTTTTCCTTAACTTATGTAGATAAGCCATTCTCTCTTTTGCTCCTCCTCCAAAACTAGTATTGCCTCTTTATCATCAATTTAAGAGTGGAGAAAATTATTTTTGGAGCAATCTGGAGCTGATTAACTGGCTGAGATTTTAGCGACTTCTGAAATGGGCGATCGTGATTGACTGAAATTTATGAGTGGCAATTATATATATGAGCAGCATATACAAATCTTCCAGATAAATGTTACCTTAAAGGTGATTTACCAGTGAGTGATTCACACTTTTCAACTTGAGTTTTCAGTTACTAAATCCAGGCTCATTAGAGAGGAATTTCATTGGTAGTACTGCGGTCAAGCATCTGGTTATAAATATTTGTTTTGTGGTTTTCAGTTTATTTCTTTGAGTATTATTATATTTACCCAGACTTCTAACATAAGCTTAAGTGTCCAAGGCACATTGTAGAAACTCATTTTTCACTTGTATCTACTGAAACAAAACAAAACTAACAAATGAAATTAAGCGCACAAGTCCCAGTGATTCATTTTCTCTCCTTCTTTGAATAAAACCTTTTCATTTCTGGTTCACAGGTAGCATTTATTGTTCCCCAATGAGCTTTGGAGTCTCTAAACTATCTAACATTATATATAGTATTTTTAAATTCAAGGACTTTTTATGACCTACTGACTACTTACCTGAGACAAATAGATTTTGACCACTTAATTTGGTTGATCAGGTCACAGTTCATTTACTGTCAGATAGGATCTCAGAGGCTCAAAATTGCTTTTGATAATAATTGGGGCTTTTGTTTAGAAGAAAACGTAATTTTTGTTTTATGAAGGTAAAAATTAATTTGCAAAGCATAACACATATACAGTGAAGCTATCTTTATTTTCCTTTTACCTGCCCCCCAGAAGGACCTTACCGTTTGTTTTTGTTTTTGAATAGTTGTGAGAGTAACATGTCCTCATATTAGAAAGGTTTGGACAGTTCAAAAAGATAAAAAAAAGAGGAAGTAGAAATTATTCATTATCTCACCATCCAGACAGAATCACTAGTAAATTTGTCAATTATTATTAACCTAGTTTACTTTTTCTGTGATTATGCATATAAATGCTGATATACATTTATTACAAAAACATGTTTTATTTTGTATTGCTTTTATGTCCCCAGGCTCTAGTATAAGGCTTGACCTTTAGAAACCTCTCAGTAAGTGTTTGGTGTATTGAATTAAATCTCAATCGGGTTCAGGGTCTGTAATGTGAATGAGCAAACAGTAACTCTGGGAACGCATTATGAATAAAAGAGAGCCAAATTAAATTTAAAGGGTAACTTGGCTAATTAAATGTTTAGTCCCCCTAGGTCTTCTAAGCATTGGAGGGTTTGGGTAGACACAGCAAAATAAAAACAATCCATTTTTCATGTAAGCAAAATATCTGTTAATTTAATATGATACTGCATTCTATAAAACTATGTAATTTAGTCTCACAGGATTCTTGTATTCAAGGATAAAAGCAGAGCACAGCAGCCGGGCTTATATCAAAATGCCTCTTGAATTCATTTCTGCCAGCTCTGATTAAAGTGTGGGCTCCTCGAGGTGTCAGGTGCCATCGTTTCCTGCTCCCTTTCACTCTTGGCCTGTTTGGCCCCTGCCACAATAAATCCCACACTGGTTGTGCAGGAATTGCAGGTTACAGTTGCTACGGTTACCGTTGTCTGGCCAGACCCGCATTATTACTCATCTCGAGAGCTGCCATGGTGGCTACCGCCGCTCCCCATTGCTGAGGCTGCCGATGGGCTTCCTGCACCCTTGAAAAGTTCCCCGGATGTGGTGTGTCTGTCTTACCATTTGGTGCAAGGCTACACTATTTGTATTGCGCATGCTCATACTTTGCTAGGGGGACCAGATTGACTCTTTGCCTTTGGAAACTAAAAACCAGTGAGTGAGATGAAACTTAGAAATGTGGTAACTGTCAGTGGTTAAAACACCAAGTCCCTTATTATTTATTCAGTAACTTATTCATGACCTATTATTGGGGCCAAGGGACTCTGTTCTTGCCACTTAAAGAATAGAGATCCAAGAGAGACATTAAATTTAAACATTTTAAAAATGTACCATTGGGGCACCTAGGTGGCTTAGTTGTTGAGCGCTTGACTTTTGATTTTGGCTCAAGTCATGATCTCATGGTCTTAAGTTCAAGCCCTGAATCAGCACTGGCCATGAAGCCTGCTTAAGATTCTCTCTCTGCCCCTCCCCTGCTTGTGATGAACTCTCTCTCTCAAAAAATACAATAAATAAATAAATGAAATAAATAGATTACTAATTGCATAACCGAAGGTAAATAGACACAAGACTTGAGACAGGGGTATCTGAGCACACTCGAGAGTAGCCATTACCACTTGACAGGAAGAAAAGAGGCAAGCCATGGGGGAGGACTTACTTTTGATTTTGTTTTAAAATCAACAGTAACCCTATGATTTAGAAGTTATAAATGCAATGAGGATTAACATTGTATTTGAGATTTTTACCACGCATCACTTTTTTTTCAAAGCAATCGCAAGCAAAAGGTTGTTGCTTAAGAAAGTCAGAAATTAGTAGGTTTCTGCTGTTGCCGACCCACAGAATACATGCCGAGTATGACGTCTACAACATAATTAATTGCATCAAGTATAAGAATCTTTTCCGTTCAAGTGTACTTGTTTAATAGTTGCTTTCCCAAATGCAAATGTTCTATTTGTACCGAGAAGTACTCACTGTAGGCTAATTTGAATTTGGAGATACTATTACGGACTCTGGGGAGAGAAACTAGCATAACATGTGGCCCCACGTAATAGGTGGATATGTGGGCCTCCTCCATGGTTAATATCTGACCTGTAATAGGTAAATGAAAACTTAGTTCATCAAGAGGGATTGTGTTTGTTGAAACATGAATTGAAGTATATGTTTTTCATGTGAAAAATACAGTTTTTGATACACGTTATCAAGGATTTAAAATTTAAAACTTGGTGACAAATTATGAAATTGCCACTGCATTCTCAAGAGTATCATTCGATGACTGCAGTTTCCAGAAATAATTCCAGAAATAAGTGCTGATTGGATTTTGGTTCGGTTTAGCTCATTTTAAGATACTGAAATCACTGTATGTTTAAGACACTGAAATCAATTAATTTATAGCCTAAGAGAAGGGGCATAAACCACTAATGTTTAAATACTTACTCACATCTGTTGTCTTTGGAAATCTGGTGACACCTCTGGAGTCAAGTTTCCTTATCTGTGAAATGGGAATGATAAGATTTTCCTCCAGGGGATATTTCTAGTCATAATATAGATTCTGTATTCAGAAGAACATTGCCAGCTTTCTAGTATGGTGGAAATTGTATTACATGATTATTGTCTAGTCCTTGCAAAATCAGATGAAAAAATAGTCACACAGATGTCTTTGCAACCTGCCCACAGTCAGCAAATCTCCTTCTGTTTCACCTCTGTCTTGCAATTATTCTCAGTGTGATAACACAGACCTAAGCATAGCCGCATTATTTTTTTACCACTAAAAATTAACATGAACTATGCATCATTTTATTTCTCCTTACTTGGCCACACAAGGTGCATTAAGGCCAGAATGTTCTTAATGAGATATTTTAATAACCTCTCCTAGTTGATGATTCCTGTTGTTTTAAAATTCCTGTATAAAATGAATTAGCTATATAGACTGTGACTCAGAAGCTGTGTTAAGTCTGCATATTTGGGTTGTCTTAATGATGTGTTTCTCCTAAATAATAAAGGAAAAATACAAATAAGTTTGAAAATGCTTAACTCCTCAAACTATAGGTAAACTATTGTGAACGTTATTTAGAAGATTTGCATATTTTGTTAAAGAACAATTTTATTGCTAATTAAAATTTCAATCTTTAAAACCATATAAGAAAATTAACCCATTGATCTTACAGTATGCAAATATGATGTGATCTGAGGAACACTCTGTCATCTTTACGTAAACTGCATATGTGATTGTAAGCGCATTTTTAGATTAAACATATGTCAAAACTGCGGTGCAAATTGCAAATCATTTAGCACTTTGGATTTAAACAATATTTGATAATGAAGTAGATGTGAGCCAGAAGCTGTTTTTGTTTTGTTCTGTTGTTATTATAACTCCAGTACTTTTCGTATGCACATAAGCTTTGCAGGCAGAGGGAATGTGTATGTCCTGTTACCATAGACAAGTGAATTGTGGTCACTGAGTTCTTTGTAAAAAATTGAAAAACTGTGAAAAACAGTTGATAAATTGTGATTGATGTAAGAAACTTCCGGCAGGAAGTTTTATTTTCTTAAAAAACTAAATTGTAGAGAAGGAAGCAATGAAAAGTAAAAAAGTCCTATTGGGGGCGATACCCATGGTGTAGGGTGCGGCATGGCTGTGTGAAATGTTATTAAGGGAACATCTGTGCCTCGTGAAGTCTCCCCCAAATGAATGTGTACAGCTAAGTATGGCAACTTGATTTAAGTGTTTAAAAAAAAATCTTAAAGAAAAGAGAAATAAATACGTCTGGAAACAGAATGGGAAAAGATAGCTTTGCCTCGTCATGATAGGTTTCTTCGACTAGTGAAAGATTAAAGCTTGAACTATGTGAATAGCTGAGAACAGCACAGAGAAAGGTTGATTGCTTCCCCTCCAACAGTTCCAATTGATTGAAAAAAGCCTAATTTAAAGTTCTGTTTGTTCTATGTCTTAAACCATCAGAATTCTCTTTTAGGACCGGAGGAATGCTCCGGAGGAAAAAGAATCCAAGGATAAAAAGTCATTGCAAGCCAACAATTGTTCCTAATCCTCACAAAATGCTGGAGAAATTAAATTTATTCTTTATTGCTCAAAGTGTTACCTAGGTCACTGGGCGATGGGAAAATTGGACTGGAAGTCGAGTAGGCGCAAGCTTTGTTTTGTGTCTAGATGCTTAACCTTAGACACGACAAGGCGTCTTAGAGTGTGGTGGGAACTTGGTTCAGAGCGTTAACACCAAGACTTTTATTACCCAGGATTTATAATAGGCTGTGCTGTCAGGAGATGAAAATGTTGTGTTTACATTGCAGTGTTAAATGATCATTTAATTAACACCTAAGGAAGAAAAAAAACCTTGTGAAATTCTTAGCAGCTTTTATTGTTGGTTTCCTGGGAGGTTTTAATATCCAAGTTTCATTGAGATTTCTTTTTGTAAGTAGAGACACAAAAGACATTATAAACTTTTTAAGGAAGACAAACAGTTTAACCTTGACCCTTTTTTTCCTAAAATATTAATTTAAATTACATTTTAAATCTGATGTGCTTATTTAAAAGGTTTCGAGACTAATATATTCAAAATATATCTTAATGAAACATTGTATTTTTGTGTTAACATGTAACATTTAAATATTTTAAAGTTTCCATTCTACTCTCCCTACTGTAAAACATTAAAAAATGCCAATTAGTTTATCATAAGAAGTTTAAATATGTTTAGGATACTAATTATATATATTTTAATGTCTCTTAAGCCACTGCTATAGTTACATTGTTTTAAGAATCATGGTCAAAATATCTAATCACAGGAAAGCAAGCTATATGGGGAAAAAGGAACCTAATTATTATATTATCATTATGATTATCTAATTGGAGGTAGTTACTATCATATGGTAAAAAATGTTTACATGTAGACAGTGGGATGAATTACCCCATTAATAGTAAATTCAGATGTACTTCATTAATTATGAGAAGATTAGATGCTGCCAAATACCTTAATTTATTTTTGATCTTTTATTAAAAAAAACACAGTTACCTAAAAGGAATGGTCTTTAGGCAAATTGATAACATTTGGAAAATGTGGTATGTGCCGCCAAGGCTAGCCATTCACTCGTTAACACTGTGTTTTGCTAAAAGTATTATTAGAACTTATATCTCTTAACTCCTTTCATTTTATCTGGATATGCAACTTCATAGTCAAGTATACGAAAAATTTAAAAATATTTACTATGTCTTTGCTGTTAAAGTAAAATCTTTTTTAATTTTTGCAGAAATAAGCATGCCGTTGTAGGGTAATTCTTGAGGACACTATTTTTGTTCATACTGAAACTAAAAATGTTTTTGCTTTTTAAAAAAGTTTAAATTCAAGTGCCTCAGAATAAAGTCTACACTCTGTATTATTCATTGTAAAAGAGTGTAAAGAAGTGTTATTAAAATCTCTTAATAGAAAGCCCTACTTGGAACCAAGAATTATATTCTCATTCACAAATTACCGTTGAACATAGTTTAGGCACTTTCCACAATGTTACATGCTCTTCTATCAAACTCCAACTTTTCTCCAAAACTGTCCTTGTTTTTTTCCTTAACCCACTGATCTTTTTCTTCCCAAAGCTGCTTCTCTACCCAGGGTCTAGTGACAAAAACCAACAAAGAAGAATATTGGTTTTAATTTTATACCCTTTATATAAGAATCCACTTTCAGATTGAGGTAGTTGCAAAACCCAGAATGTTAAGAAGTTAAAAATTATAAAAGGGAAAGAAGTAACAGATTTTGGTTATTAACGTGTTGGATAGCTAGTATATTCTAGGTTATATGGTTTATTATACTAATAACTACTCCAAGACAACCAGGTATTGTGTGAGTGTGGTGACTGCGTTTGTGTGCACACGTGTGCACGTGCCTGTGTATATGGGAAGTGAGGATACCGAGAGCTAGAGAAACATAAAAATTTGTTGAATGTTCAAAAATTACGGAAATTTCACTTAACATAGATAACGATGTTGCTTTTATGCTAAAAAAAAAGTCAATGAGGGCGCCTGGGTGGCTCAGACGGTTAAGCATCTGACTTCCTCTCAGCTCATGATCTCACAGTTCATGAGCTGGAGCCTGGCATCAGGCTTTCTGCTGTCAGCCCAGAGCCCCCTTTACATCCATCCCCCTCTCTCTCTGCCCCTTCCCCGCTCTATCTCTCTCCCTTGCTTGCTCTCTCTTAAAAATAACTTTTAAAAAGTCAATGATACACTCTTATACTGAGAAACTCAGTGTTAAGGTTTATACATTAGTTATTTGGACTCCCTGACTAGTAAATAAAAAGAAAGGTTCTAGAATTTATTGTCAGGAAAGTCTCTGGGTTTGCCTTTTAACAAATAGAAATAACTGCTCTAAATACAAACAATTATGCTCTAACTAATATATTTGATAGTTATTCTATTGAAACCATTGCATATGAGGAGACTTGGGGATAAGGTATCTAGAAATACTCTGTATCCTACTCTGCAGGGATTAGGTGAGTTAAAACTGATTTCCCGGGGCGCCTGAGTGGCTCAGTTGGTTAAGCATCTGACTTAGGCTCTGGTCATGATCTCATAGTTTGTGGGCTTGAGCCCCGCGTCGGGCCCTGTTTTGGCAGCTTGGAGCCAGGAGCCTGATTCTGATCTGTGTCTACTTCTTTCTCTGCCCCTCCCCGACTCATTCTCTTTCTCTCTCTCTCTTTCTCCCATTCTCTCTCTCTCTCTCAAAAATGAATACACATTAAAGAAAATTTAAAAAATAAAATTATTTTCCCTTTGCCTAAAAGTCTCTTGCTTGCCTTTCAGAAGCAATCGTAAGCTAGTTCTGTATCACTTTTTTATTAGTGCTATCACAGCATCTATACTATATCCCAGGCAAGCAGATTTTGCTGTTACTCCCCGGAAGTTCTCAGCACATTTCTGACCTCCTTCCTTGCCTCCAGTTTACAGCAGCACAGTTTACCTGTTCACATAAGAAGCTCACCTCCTCTGTCAAACACTTCCCAACTGCTTCAGGTAGTTGTGTCCAAATGGTCATTCGTTATAAGGTGGTGGTTATGAGGACAGACTCTCGATTGGCTGTGTAGGGCTGAATCACTTAATGTGTAGCCTTGAGAACATCTTTTGGCTACCAGCGCTGCGCCTCAGTTTCCCCTTGTGCACAAAACAAGATGATCATGGAAATGATGTATGGAGTAAATTATTCACTAAATAAACCAGGCTTCGTATGATGCTTGACATAAATATATGCTGTGTATTTTATGTTATTTTTATTTTTGTTTTTATTATTAAAACAACCGTTATTTTCTGTGTCCTACAACGTACCATTACATATTCATTAATCATAATGTGTGTGTTAACTTTGCAAAAGACCCCTGTCTCCTTATTTGTCTTTGTTTTACTTCCATACAGCATCTAGTCTAGTGCAGGTCACTTCATCAGTACTTTCCAACTGAATGCTTGGTGGAAATTAAGCCTGTAAAAGACTAACAGTAGCTTGCACCTGGAATGAAATAAATACACTGTGCTGTGAAGGGAACACTGATCAGAAGTCAGGGGCCGTTCTAGTTTACATTCCTAGCTCTGTTGGTCACCACCAGTGGCAGATACTGAGCTTGGTCTCTTTTTGAAGATGTTTCTTTGCCCCTAAAAGCACATAGTAAGTCAGGCAAGAGAGTGACCACATCTGGTGTGTTCACCTGCCATCACCAGAACTTAGCAAGGTTTCCTCATCGCTAGAGGATGCTCAGACATAATTGAGCAAAGGGAACGAGATCAAACTATATCACACAATTGTTGTAGTTCTTTTCCAGAAATTTATAAGGAACTCTTCATAGGACTTTCAAGAATTATAATGGTGGAATTATTCATGGTAATAAACAATTATATTGTGGATGAGTGATTTGAAGATTGTTCTCTCCCTTATTAGCAATTTAAAAAGTAAAGGCAGTTTCTTTTCTAGATAAATACAGCCTGTTATATTTAGAATGGCTTTGGTATGAAATGTGAATTGTTAACAGGGCTTAGGTTTAAAAAAATGATTGAGTGAGATTTGTTGGTTGTGCATTATTAAGTGGTTATCCTGATACTTGATAATCCCTCAGTGTGAGGGAAGTGGTGTGCAATTGAAGTAGTTTCAATAGTCACCCGCCTCTCAAACATCACCAATGGTAGCAAGAAGAGATGAGTTAAAAATCAAACAAGGCAAATCAAAGGAGAAGAATGGCATTGGTTGATTCAGGATATGTTCATATTTGTGTTATCATCTTTTGATTGTAACAGGTTTGAGAGTAGAGACCATCATTTTCTATAACTCTCCCTAGTAAAGGCACCATGCGCCCTGGACAATTAATTTCCTTGACCTTTTGAGGAGAACAAAATGTGTAGAATCTGAATACTCTGAAGGCAACTGTAATCTGGAGTCTTTTTCCAAAAAAGAGCTCACTTTCTGCATTGGTGTGGTTTTCTTTCCCTGTCTTTGAGGGGGATGAATTCCACACCTAATTAATAGTTTCAAGGAAAGTTGTTAATCAGGTACTCCAAGTGACCACCCTTGATTCTTCTTTTATTACACAGGAACGTGATGGAATGAGAAAGCAACATAGTTACATTTGATAAAAGGAAATACCTTTTTTCCTCTCCCCACCCACCATGTAATCCCTTGGAATTTACTTGATGCGGGAAATTACTGCAGCAAATAGTGTGATTAAACAAGTGAAGTTGTATGAACAAGAGTAACACTTGTAGTTATAATAATTACTTCAAAATTCACAACATATATCAACTATCATACCTCAGGGAAAGAGTTTGCACCTAAGGATGTCTGGAAGGAAGTTTTCTTTATTCTCTTCAGTCTTATAGGGAAGCCCAACTATTCCCTGCCACCAACCAGCCACTGCTTTACTGTTTACTTTACAGTGACTGTTCCCGTTCGGGGGTGCCACACCCTGCGTGGGGAGCAGGGTCCCTTCCCTCGCGGGGCTGTGAAACACCAAACAGTAGCCACCTTCCAACAGGCAGATGTTTTCGCTTACTTGTTAACATGGTTAATTCACATACCTCTAGCCTAGGAGAAGTGTGAAAAGTATTTGACTAAGTCTAGTGTATTATAGAAATGGTTTAATTTTTATACTGTAATTATTAACATGTTAACAAAATGCCCTCTTTAGGTAGTATAATCCTTGAGGTCTTGGGCATATTCATCAGATATCTTTCTATTGTCTGAAGATGGGATATTACATGAAAGTCAGATAAAAACTTGAAGTAAATATGATAGAGGAGCAAATAAGAGCTGTAAATATCATGGAATGTTTTTGCAAATGACAATCTTATTCCTCAACCCCTTCTTGTTCAGAAACTAACTTAACTTACACTAGTACACTAACTTAAGGACAGCAAAGTGGTTTAAACCTAGAATCTAGACATTAGTATTTTATAAATCGAGTGGCCTGACACTATTAAGCTGCAGATAAATATGTTATTTATTTATATATAATATTTATATATATTTATTATATAATGTATGATAATATATATCATATATTAATGCATATATATTTACATTTATTTATAAATAAATGTTATATCCACATCATAAGTGTGGTATCTGTTACAAAGTACTTACTTTCATTATATTCTTATAAGATGATTTGGGTTTAGATGTTTTACAAGTATAGTTCTTTTCCCCATTCTCAAACACTTGCTACATTAGTGCCTTGTGTTTATTTCTGTACTGGGTATTTTATGTGTTTTATATATCAAAGCAGTGATTCCTAATGTGTACTCCTCCATGATCTAAGAGAAGAGTGATCTGTGGTTAAATGTGTTGGGAAATCATGAACGTGACTGCAGTGTGTTCACTTGTGTATTTATCTCTAAGGCATCGCACAATAAAGAAATCTGTTTAACTTGTAAAAATATGTTTCTCAAAATTATTTGACTATGAAGGCCCCTCTTCCATACTTTACCCATTTATACTGATTCACCCTAATAACAAGAGCAATCTTTAGCTCTTCCAAAGAATAACTCTTCTCTAAAGTAGTTTCTAAAAGTGTTTTATGTGCAATTTGTGGATGGTCGATGGACTTGGAAATCAACCTAAAGTTTCATTTGCTCAGTATTTCTTTCCAAAACCTCTCTCTCAAGGGCTAAATGACAAAAAAAAAAACTTAGAGATGGTGAGAAAGAAACAGGTTCAAAGGAATAAAGAATTAATAGTATAAAAAATCTCCTAAGACCACTTTTTTCATTTGTAGGATCTTACACTGATCTCTACTGAAAATTAGGGTCTCTTCTCTTAGTTCCTCTGGCACATTGGTTTGACAGCCAATTAAAAAAATTTTGTTGTTTATTTTTGAGGGAGAGATAGAACACAAGTGGGGTAGGACAGAGAGAGAGGGGGAGACACAGAATCCGGAGCAGGCTCCAGGCTCCAGGCTGTCAACATAGAGCCTGACACAGGGCTCGACCTCACAAGTTGTGAGATCATGACCAGAGCCGAAGTCAGACACTCAACTGACTAAGCCACCCAGGTGCCCTTACTGCCAATTCTTAATGAAATATAGAGGGATATCAAAGAAAACATCAGGTTATGCCTAAGCCAAAACTGCTTCCAAAATTGATATTAAATGAATTTAATGAAATAATTTATTTCCCATCTTAACCAGTATTTACACTTTATTCTGTGGATTTTATTAAAGGCATAAAATATAATACATTTTGTATTCAGGTTCCCTCTGCATCAGTAAGCTGAGAACCCTAACCCTCTCTTCCCACTTCTCCGTGTTCTTTTTCTCTTTAGGCTCCATCACCACTATCGTGTTATATGTGGTACTTATTTATTTGGTTGTCGTTCATCATTCTTTCCCAATTAAAATACAGGTTTCATAAAGGCAGAGAACGCTAGTAAGTAAGTGCACAAGAAATATTGGTTGAATGAATGAACATAAGCTTTGCAACAGTCTGGCAGAATTTGAATCCTAGCTTCAAAGCTTCCTGGCTATGTGACTTATCACACCTTAGGTAACCTCTCTAACTCAGTATCTTCTTCCTTAAGATGGAGATAATTAGGACATCAATGTCAGAGAGTCCTTGACAGGATTAGAAGATGTAATCGATGTGCCACAGGGTTCAATGGATGTTAAATATTTTTCATCAATCAAATGCTTCCTGAATTGGTTGAGCAAAAATTATCAAACATTTACCATCGTCTGTTAAAATCCTGTGTTCTTGCTTTCTGGTTTCCAGTTGAGTCCCTCCACCCCCACCAGGTATTGGAATAGGAAGCCACACCCCACAGAGACACTGTAGAAGCTACGCATTCTTTCTCTTCACGTTTCATGAGTTTTCCTTTCTCATAGTTTTCTGTCTTCCCGGTTCTGCTTCTGGAATGTTGAAATCTCACTTGGCTTTGCCACTAACCAGGCACTGCTTTACTTTGGAACAGCGACTGTTCCCATTCAGGGGTGCCACCACCCTGCATGGGGAGTGGGGCCCCTTCCCTCGCGGGGCTGTGAAACACCAAACAGTAGCTACGTTCCAAAAGGCAGATGTTTTCACTTGCTTTTTTTTAATTAAAAAATTTTTAATGTGTATTTATTTTTGAGAGACAGAGGGACAGAGCATGAGCAGGGGAAGGGCAGAGAGAGGAGATACAGACTCTGAAGCAGCTTCCAGGCTCTGAGCCGTCAGCACAGAGCCTTACACCCGGCTCGAACTGAGCTCACGAACCGCGAGATCATGACCTGAGCTGAAGTCAGCCACTTACCCGACTGAGCCACCCAGGCGCCCCTTCACTTACTTGTTAACATGGTTAATCTACATACCTCTAGCCTAGGCGAAGTATGAAAAGTATTTGTCGAAGTCTAGTGTATTATAGAAACAGTTTAATTTTTATATTACAATGATTAGCATGCTAACAGAATGCCCTTCCTAGGTTGTATACTTCTTCCGGGCTTGGGCATATTCATCTCTATTCACCAGAGAGTGATATTCACATACATGGACACTCTAACATTCACAGGCAGTACAAAGGATCCATGGAGCCATCTTTCATTTGAAGCTTTAAGCTCTTAATATTTTTGCATTTGTTGTCCCTTAGTAGTGTTTATGTTTAAAGACAGTAACAATGAACTTGTCCAATCAGTGTCCCTTACATCTTCTATCAATGTAAGGTATGCCCTTATACATAGGTGGCTTTTCATGTATAGACCATTCGGTGTGTTTTATAGTATATGTCAATTATTTCGTAGAATTTTTACACATTTGTGTGCATGTGATTTAGTTTAACTTGCAAATAAAACAAGAATGCTACAAAACGACTACAAAGTTGAAATTGCTAGAACGATCGGACGCAAACTGAGGCAGCGGCTTCCTGTCATCATTTCGCATCCTTACAGGAGTTGCTACAGCCCAGCTTACATCATTTAGTGTGCTTCCACAATTCTTTGCCATTCCAGAGCATGTACTTCTGACATTTTTATTAGGCTTTTGTGTTTGGTCACTGTATTAAATCCAGCAATTTATTCCTTTCCACTTAAATTGTCTTCCCATCCGAGGGGTGGAGAGGAATTCACAGCGCCTGAACATAAAAGGCCATTATCTTATCTTCGCAAATCCAGCCCTGCAGAGACAGTGAATCATGACAGCCCAGCTGGGAAGCTGGGGCACAGGGAACCTCTTCAGGGAGGGCGAGAGAGGCAGTGCTGCCAGTGAGTTAGCGCCGAGGCCTGGGCCGTAGGGCGCTGCTAAGTCTTGCGGCAGCGGGGAGGCTTTGCAGCCCTGTGCTGAGCCTGGCCCCATTCAGCAGACAGACTGTGGAGGTTTGCGCCCAGGAAGTGTGCTCTGCCTACATCTTCATTTAGTTGTAGCTTGTAGAAGCCACTCAGGAGACCGGACTATGCCCAGTGTTCTTTTCTCACCCCAAATCAAAGCACCTTTCTTTCGTCCTTTTTCTTTTGGAATGGGATGAACACAAACATTTGGTAAGTATTGGTAGAGGCAGGCTATAAAGCACATTCGTAGAAACTTCTGTACCCTGATCTAACACAGCCTTTGTTTCAGGAAGATAAATATTTTCTGACTGGAGGGAGGGATGGTGATAAGGAAGGAAGGCTTGACGTCAGCTGAGTAGCTCCGAGCGAGTTTCTTCTCAGATCCAGTACCTGACCCCGGAGTTCTCGCAAGCACATTGTTCAGATCAGTAGTTGCCCATTTGATCTTCGGCAATAAGAATGAGGGCCAAATTACAGATGAGAAAGCTGAGACCCAAAAGATGGTGTAATTTGCCCAAGTGGCAGGCTGGCATTTGAATACAGGGCAGTACTTTTTACCATGAGTAGTTAGTTGGACTAGGGAAAAGAGTTTCTTTTTGATTAGGTAAAAATACTATAAAGTGCACAACCCTTAAAGTGTATTTTACGCATTGCTCATGTGCATAGGTGTTTGTAGGAGCCGTGTCACCTTCCTTCCCCCACCTCATCCTATCACCTATCCAAACATGGAGCTTCGTGTCACCTTGACTCATTTCCTCTCCCTTTTCCCCACCGTCAGTTTCTCTTGATTCTTCCTCCTGAGGACCACACCCATCCATCTTCTCCTTTCCCTGCCCTTAGCTTACTTCCTAAAGGAACTAAGATCTTCTGTTCTAGGATCTTCTGCCAATGGCCAGCGGTAGCTTCTTTTTTCTTTTTTGTAATTTATTTCGAGAGAGAGAGAGAGAGAGACAGAGAGACAGAGAGAGCGTGCACCTGTGTGTGTGAATAAGGGAGGGGTAGAGAGAGAAAGAGAGAGAGGGAGAAGGAGGGAGAGAGAGAGCGAGCGAGGGAAAGAGAGAATCCCAAGCAGCCTCAGTGCTGTCAGCTCAGAGCCCAAGGCAGGGCTTGATCTCAAGAACCTTGAAATCATGTCCTGAACCCAAATCCAGGGTGGGACATTGAGATGACTGAGTCATTCTGGCGCCCCCCCCAGAGGTATCTTTTTAAAGTATAGCTAGGATTATGTCATTTCCCTAGTCTGAAGTCATTTTCTCTATTAGCATAATTGTTTATATTTAACAAAACATTTTCCCATGTATTACATACAGAGAAATTCTGATACAAATATATCACTGCTGCAAATTTATAGATGATATGGATGACTGAGCTACTAGCCCAGGGTTTTAGGACTAGTAAATAATAGGATAAATATTTTTTCTAAAGCTTTACTAGCACCCAGTGTCAGCAGTCTAAACTCCTGCCTTGGATTTTACGTTCCCTCTTTGGCCCCAAGTGCTCATTCTTACTTTCTAATTTCTTATACTGTGTACTTGAAGTCTAGTCAACTTGAAGAGTTACACAGGCAAGGTAGCTACTCTTGAGTCTCTGGACTTTTGCCTCTGGTATTTCTTGAGCCTACTTCACCAGGCAAACTTGTGTTTACTATACAAGATCCAGATCCTGTCTCCTCTACTTGATTTCACTGAGGAAAATGTTCAGTGCCTGCAGAGAATGGTTCTGTCCGTTTAGAGGTCTCGCACACTAGGCTAGCACAGATTATCCTTCCTCTCTGGAATGTTTGCTCCTGGGCCCATACTCTCTGACCAAATACCTCTCATCTGTTTTTTTGCTAGTAGTATGCCTTGTGTCTCAAAGAGAATGTTCTAGCAGGGCTCATATTTTATGTATCTCACTACCACCTTAGATCCTGGCCCATGTTTGGAACTTCTTTGTTGACTAAATGAGCTTCCATTAAGACTGTACATAATGCTGGGCTCCTCGGTGGCTCATTTGGTTAAGCGTCTGACTTTGGCCTAGGTCACGATCTTGCTGTTCCTAAACTCAAGGCCCGCATGGGGCTCTGTGCTGACAACTCAGAGCCTGGAGCCTGTTTCAGATTCTGTGTCTCCCTTTCTCTGCCCCTCCCCAACTCATGCTCTGTCTCTCTTTCTCAAAAAGAAATAAACATTCAAAACAAAGGCTGTACATAATGAACTCTGATGTGTCTTTCTTCTCCGGCTTTTTGTGCAGGACTTGAGCTGAGCCTGCCCTGTGCGGCCATGGTCTTTCTCAGGCCTCCGTTAGCTTTATGTAACAGCTGTTGTAGAGCACAGTGAGTTTGCTCCTCCATCTTTCCTTCTAGAATTCAAGCTTCTGGTGGCAGGTTGTAAGTGTTTTTCATTTTCGTGCTTCCCAAAGCAATGACCATAGTGTTGGGCACATAGTGAGCTCAGTACATGGTTGCTAAATAGACTTAATATGGACTCTCCATTCTTTTCCTCCAAGTCAAATTTATATCATTGAAGCAGAAAAAAAAATACGTCTGAAAAAAAGAGTAAATCACTGTATGTGATTTTTAAATAGTTTCTATTTGGGGAAAAAAAACCCATCGCATATTTGTATGTCCAGGGAAACAAGTCTTACCCTTCTTGTATTTCGTCATATTCATTATGGGAACATATTATGTTAATTTATTAAAAAATTTTAAAAATGGCATGTGATCAGCAACCTAGAGTAAAAAAAAAAAAAAAGTACGAAAGAAACCCCCAAGTTTCAGTGGCTCTGGTTTTAGTAGTGCGCAGGGTGGGAAATCCCCTCCTGACCTGGATTCTTTACCTATGAAGCTTGCTTGAAAATTAGAGCATTTCCTTTAAATTTTTGAAATGCCAGGATGATGATACTATACCCAGAATAAGTTCTTG
Organism: Suricata suricatta; assembly: GCF_006229205.1. Taxonomy (NCBI): domain Eukaryota; kingdom Metazoa; phylum Chordata; class Mammalia; order Carnivora; family Herpestidae; genus Suricata; species Suricata suricatta. The sequence continues at coordinate 179,256,194 of NC_043700.1, read as the reverse complement.
TGTCAGCTGGTTCATTGTGAATGCCTGTGGAAAAAGCTCTTCGATATTAAGTCCTCGTTTTCAGTTTCTTTCTGTTTCTTCATTTCTTCATCCTCCGTGTCAGCTTTTCCTTGGCTTACCCCTGGTCTCAAAAAGGCCATCAGGGCTAACAAGGCTTGATGCCTCCTGGTTCCCATTTAGTGGGAGAGAGAGAAAAACAGAAAGGGTAGAGCAGAGGAAGAGAAAGTGGGAACCTGGAAGGGGAGATTATCTCTCCCACTACCAAATGGATTCTAAACCCCTTACTGGAATGCATTGAAATGGCAGAGATGAAGTACATAACTTAAAACCAAGAGTTGCGAAAGAAACGGCATACAGTGATTGATTTCAACTTGTTAAGAGATTTTTCTGGACTTCTGGATGGATGGGTGACTGAATCAGATTGGGATTCTGCTAACAAAGAGGAGGAGGTGCTGATGGATACGGGGAAGTAACCAATAGTGTCCACTACAGTTAAGAACTTAAATTTTTGTTTTTCGTTTAAATTTACCATAGGATTTAGAAAAGTTGCTCTTTTAGCAACTTTTCGTTCAGTTGTGTAAAACCGAAATTTTTGGAATTGTTTTTTTCTTTTGTGCTTCATTTTTACATGTAAGGATAATAAAACCTCTTTCATGTATTTGGGATGATTATAAATAAAACCTGTGGAAAGGGCAGCGCCAGGCCTGTCATACAGGCTCGCTTTAAGTAGCTGCTATTGTAGTAGTTGTGTGGTTAGAATTTCTTTATTTCATCTTTTTCTCATCTCTGCTCCAATTTCCATTCAAAAAGCTTTAGATTATGAATCTACATAGGTGCCTCATTACCACATCTAAGTTAATATGCCCAGGAGAAAACCCATAAAATTATTTTTAATGTAACTGTTTACATTTCATAAAGCATATAATCATGCCATCTCACGGGATCCTCGCAGAAACCTTGTGGCATAGAAATAATTTATGCCATCTAACAGATTTTTAAAATCTGCCTCCTCCTCTAAATGTGAGTTTCATCAGCACAGAGTCCTGTTCCTGGGTGTAGCCTCAACACTCTAGATAGTACCATCTAGATAGTCACACATGGTGGACTGGTAAATGATTGATCAGTGTTTGTTGAAGGAGAGGAGAGGAGAGAGGAAGGGTGGGGGAATTAAATGTGGTCTGCAGAGGTTGAACGACTCTCTTTGTTCATGACCTTGCACTGAAGATATAAACCTCCATTGTTAGTCACTGAGACCTGGACAGCCTGCCCGCCCCCCCACCCCTGCTCTTTAGCTCCATCCTGCTTTCTTCACTCCCCTGCCCTCTCTGTATGTTCCAGCTGTGCAGGCATATCCTTTCACTTCCCCAGGGCCTTTGCATATGCAGATTCCCAGGCCTGTAGCTCTACCTACTCTGCCATCTTCTGCCTTCTTATTCATGGTAACTGTCCCATAGTATCCCTATTTTATTCTGTTGAGATCCTTCATAATCCAGTTCAAATATCACTTCCTCTGGGAAGACTTCTGTGATCCTCTAGGACCAATCATATACTCTTTATACATTCCCACAGTATAGGATAACTGGTTTTAACTATATGTGGATTGTATGATTATCTTATGAATGCTCATTTTTCACTAGAGCTTTTTGAAAACAAGGGATGGATTTTTAATCTTTTTTTAAAGCTGGACCAGTATCTGGCATATCCTAAGTGCTCAGTAAATGTGTTGAATGAATGCCACCAAACAATGTCTTGGCAGCCATCTTTCATGTTTCTCACTACCTTATAGTTACAGCTTGGAGAAGAGAGGTTAGTGTTTTGTATTCCTTATTAGTGTTCCTTATTTGTTCATAGGTCTTCTATAGAACCTAAGTACTAGAAATAATAGAGTCTTCACTACTGTTTTTCCTGCCTGAAATCTGTATCGGCATTTCCTTCTCTTATTTTAGTGCTCAGATTACAGTTTACCTTCACGGGGCTTCACTGTCCTGAAGCTAGAATGAGTGTCCTTCATCTGGGTGGCCCCAACACCTTGTTAGTGTTGTCATCCCTCATTTGTTTTTCTCACTTGTCTCTCTGTTGACCTGAAAAACAGACCGGCTGTAGCCTTGAGATGTTTGCCCAGCGTTTAGCATAGTACGTACTTGGCTTGGGTGGGTAGTGGAGAGATTTCTTCCTAAATGATTGAATGTGTGTCTTGCACTTCCAATATATTTTCCAGATATCTAAATCATTCCTAGAAAAGTTTTCAGTGAACAGTTGTAATTTAATTCAGTGTCTTAGGTGTGGCAAAAGCACCCTTCAAGGACTGCTTAAAATAATCTGCTTTTTAGTGATCTTGTAATTGCGGTTCATGTTGGACACTGCACTCAAGTGCCTTGCTGAAGAGAATGGGGTGGGGGGGGGGGCGGGAATCCAGCCTGCCCTGTGCTCATTATGCTGTGTCTGTGCCTGAGAGGTTTTCTTTAGAATTTTTTTCACAGAGGTGCTATATGTAATGGTATGGCCCAAGACATAGGAAGAACATGTTAGAAATTTCTATTGAAATCTCTAAACTTTTCTCTCAATTCTGAATACTCTGTGATTTTGTCTACATTTAAGATATTCACAGTATATTGCATATGTACCTAGTATGTTGGTACGGTAATACTGATTTATAAGTACATGAACAAGTTATAAATGGGGGGAGGCATGTGCTCAAAGAATTGTACCGATGGTGATCCATGAGCAAAATAAATACGGAGAACTTTGATTTCACTAATGATTCCAATGTCATGGTATTTTCACCTTTTTTTTTTAAATGTGATTTTCAGATGCCATAAGCAAGGGACGAGTGAGCTTAGGGTAATGACATCCAGGATGTCCGTGCTGCGGTGTGTGTTTGTGTATGTGTGAGTCGTGTGTTTCCCAGCTGCTCCCACACCTGTGCGGAAGACAAGAATGAATGGCCTGTGGCTCAGCTTTGTCTGTAGGTCTTGCTCACATCCCTCTCAATGCCTCCCTGTCCGAGAAAGTACATACCCTAATTTCAAGAACCATTAGCTAGTTCCTCTTTCAGATGAGTACTTTATGAGGAACCTTCTCTTCCTCACTCATTGGCATACTCTAAATCTGCAGGTAGAAAGCAGCTGCCTCATTTCTTCTCTGCCTCCAGGACGTGGTACTAATGAATGGATGGTAGGATTCTAGTCATAAAATAGACAGATACGCTTGGAGTCAGAACATCTGAACGGAATCAGGGCCCAGTCAGTTTCGGAACTATGTGTTTTGGGCAAAGTAATCAACCACTTTCAGCTTCAGTTTCTTTCTCTGTAAGAGGAAAATATTAATTAATTAATTGAAAGATTTGTTACAAGAAAGAAATCCTTATTTCTTATGTGAAAGCAGTTGGCACAGTACCGAGTAGACAGTGTTTATAGGGTTTTTTGAGTTTTGAACATGTTAACTGCAGGATCTTTTTTCCTGTTTATGAGCAGTAATAAAATCACAGCTGTTCAAATGAGATCTAATGTGATGATTACTGATTAAAATAAAAGTTTGGTCCTTCTCTGCATTACACTAGTGAGACTGTTTGGTTAGGTGATTGGCTAATGGACTCATGTATTTTCTGAAGAAACAAGAAACAACAACCTCCTAATCTTTTTTTGACTACTGTTATGTGATTAAGGAAACAATGACGGACCTTAGAGTCTTGAGTGACGCTGACTCATTTGGGCAGTACAAGGCTCCTGAAGAGTGAAAAAACCATTTCTGTCTACAGTATTTAGGAAGGCAACATAGAGATCCCATTTTAAATGGATTTCTGTACTTTCCAGAAGCATGAGAGAGAAAAAGGCATTCATATAAAGGGAATAACATTAGTTGAAATGGTTAAAAGACATGTTTATCAGCTAAGAACAATTTCATGCATTTGTGGCATTAAACTAAGGAGAGATAATCTATGAAATATAGATTGGCCATTTTAAAAGATCCAAAACACTTGGGCTAAAGACTTCATTCAGGCTTTATTTGGTAGGCAGGGGTCATCTGAACAATGGAACGTTTTCGGGGAAGATTAGGGTGTGAATTGAAATAGAGAGAGACTTGAAGCCTAGAGTCACAAAATAATGACCTGGTCAAAAGTCCCAATCCAAGGTGATACTAATTTAGAAAAAGAAAAGGAAACATAAAGAGGTATTTACAGGGTGCCTGGGTGGCTCAGTCGGCTAAGCATCTGACTCTTGGTTTTAGTTCAGGTCATGATCTCACAGTTCATGAGTTTGAGCCCCATGTCAGGCTCTGCATTGACAGTGCTGAGCCTCCTTGGGATTTTCGCTCTCTCTTACTCTCTCTTCCCTTCCCCCTTTTCAAAAATAAATAAATAAACTTCTTTTTTTTTTAAAGAGATATTTAAAGTGAAATTGTATGTAGAGCCATGATGGGTTTTAGGTGGAGAACAAGATTTAAAAATTTTAAACAAAGCCTATATAAACAAGAGAGAAAGCCAATTCCCTAAGCATTTTGATTAATTGAGGCATTCATATTTCTCAAATGGAGTTCTTAAGCTTTAGTTGTGTTAATTTTAAAGCTAAAATGGCAAGTTGTTTTTACCATCAAAAACTGTTTATTCAGGAATAACAGAGAATTGCAATTCGGGACGGGGAAGCTATGGCAAAACCACAGGCAAGTGCAACTAAGGAAGGGTGTGAACCTTACTTTATGGAGAAGGAGGAAGAAGTTGAGAGGGGTTGTTCTGAATGAAGGTCCTTTGGAGAAAAGCAGGAGCTCAGGGGATGCCAGTTCTCACTGGGGGAGTTGCAAGGCAGTCAGTTTCTTGTGGAAGATGCAATGTACACCTTTCCTCGTTGGCCTGTAATTGATGATTCTTTCCTGTTGACTATTCTTCTGTTGAAGATACCACTTCCCCTCTGTCTACTTTAGTGAGTCTTTCCCTTATTAAATTTTCATAGTCCCCTGAACTAGAATCATGAATGGAAAAGCAGTACGACTGCTGTTTCAGAGTTTGGAATCACTTCTTACCTTTATTCCTGACATAGAGGCCTGTTTCCCTTATTCTGCTGTTTGCGGAACTAGGAGGGTAGATGTATTATAATGGGGCCTTCATTTTTCACAGTATAATAAAAAGATGACATAATTCCCATGCTAAAAAGGACCCTACAAATTGTGCCAGAAGAAACAGGTGGCAGTGATGTTATGTGACTTGGCCAAGGTTGCCCAGCCTATGGGGAAGGAACCCACAGGATAGCTCATGGGCCCAGGCTCCTAACACTCTATGCTGCCTAGTCTACACCTGTCCCACAGCCCAAGAGCCTTTTCCTTACTTTTTCTTACCATTTCATACTGCTTTCACTTGTTATTTGAAGGCCTCTCTCTGAAATTCATGGAACTGTATTCACGGAATAAGAATTACGATTTTTGTCTTTAGAAAGTACTCATGTGTTAAGGGCACGATTCTGGGTTCTGTATAGCCAGGTAAACACATCAAGCCTTAGCTCCACTGTGCCTTATGTTTCATGCATTGAGTTATTTTTTTTTAATGTTTATTTATTTTTGAGAGAGAGAGAGAGCGAGCCAGCACTAACTGGGAAAGGGCAGAGAGGGAGGGAGACACAGAATCTGAAGAAGGCTCTAGGCCTTGAGTTGACAGCAATGAGCCTCATGCGGGACTGGAACACACAGACCACAAGATCATGACCTGAGCTGAGGTCAGATGCTTAACCGACTAAGCCACCCAGACACCCCATCCATTGAGGTTTTTGTCCTGAGGCCACAGGGAAAAATGTTTAAGGATAGATTTTCTCCCATAAATTCTCCATTATTACTTTGACGGTTTTTGTTTTGTTTTTCATTCTGGCTAATAGTTTTGGCTCCAAGGAAGAGGGAAAGGAAATTCACATGTTGTTTGTCTTTTGCAAGAAGCTAAATATGTGGATTTTCAATTTATACATGTAACATCTTTCAAGGAGCTGCTATCTGCTACCTTAGTTTACAGTTGAGACTACTTAAAACTGATCAGCCTCACTATAAAAGGCAAACCCACGTTTGGAATTCCTATCTTCGTAAAATAAGCCGTCTCCTATTAAGACATGACATCATATGAGAAACTGAAAGACATTTGGAGAAAAACAGAAGCTATTGAAAGAGCTGAAAGATATATGAGAATCAGTTGAAGAAATGTGAGATATTTAGAAGAAAGAGATACTTATTAGTACTACCTCATCGAAATTTTGTTAACATTTATTAATATTGGGGAGGGTCCAGGAGGGGGAGGGGCAGAGGGATGGGGGCCAGAGGACCTGAAGCTGGTTCTGTGCTGACAGGTTGACAGCTCCAAGCCTGACCTGAGGCTGGAGCTCAAAAACTGCGAGATATGACTTGAGCCAAAGTCGGATGCTTTACCGGTTGGGCTGCCCAGGTGCCCCTTCATCAAAATGATTTTAAAACCTCAGGGGTGTTCTCGTCTCAAGGAGAATCAAATGCTAGAGATAGTTCACCCAAAGTAATTTGGGGTTGGAAGTGACCATTTGCTTCAAAAAGTCCCTACAGAGGAATTGACAGTCCCATATCTGTCACTACACTGTTGGAAAACTGCAGATCTGTGTCTTCAATGTTTCTGATTTTTTCTGTCACTGAATGCCACTTAAAACTGAGCCCACTATAAAATGACCATACATAACCCAGATTGGCCAAGATTTCTCTGAAGGAAGGATGATAAGGACACCCCAACTCTGGAAAGCTCCCCGAGGCTCCTTTCTGAAAAACCGTGTACACAACAATCTTAATTTGAAATCCTCTGGGGTAAATAATTTCCAATTTCCATTTCAATGGAAAAAATACTAATTTAACTTGACGTTAGAACAAAGGTAGTTTGGGTGAGTGACTTTTCTTTTAAATTGAAGTATAATTAACGTACAGCGTTACGTTAGGTTCAGGTGTGTAGCAGACGGGTTCGACAATTCTGCGCAATACTCCGCTCTCACCACGGCAAGTTCGGTCACCACAGGACATCGACGGGACTATAATATTGACTGTATTCTCTGGGCTGTATGTTTCATGTCTGCGACTTTTTTATTTTATAACTGGACGTTTGTACCTCTTAATCAGTCCCCTTTATCTCTTTTCGCCCATTCCCTCACCTGCCTCCCCTCCGGTAACTCTTGATTTGTACATGACTTTTAGGGAAAAATCTTCACTCGGGATTGTACTTGAGCAGAAAGCACATCAGCTGTCTTAATAGTAATTCCTCCCAATTCTGTGTATTGCCTGTTCAGTTGAAGTCATCCCTCAAATCCCTCAAAAATTATTTGAGCTTCCCGAGAAGCTCTTTAACTCAATAAAGGGAAAAAGAACAAAATAAAATCTTATTCTCTGGATTTTAAGGAAGTATCTGCAGACATCCTTACTGTGCACCGTGATCTTTTTCTTCTAAAAATCTTAAATCTGTGTTCAGTTGAGAAGGCATAATTATAAGTAAAATCTACTTAAATGTACGGGCTTGATTTTTCTTAACAGGGCCCTTTTAAAAAGAAAGTAATGGAGAATAAGGAATGAGAGATGTTATTAAATGGTGTCAGCAGAGTTACATGCTCAGAAGATCATTTCTTTGATGCAGAACTTTTAGAGAAGACTACATTTCACTTTATTTGTATGATGTTTCATGTCATACATGGAACACACTCAATCCAAGAAAATGTCTGGAAAATAGTAGATTCAAATATATCTTCTTATTGTTGTCCACTGGCCTTTTACATACTATAGATATTCTAAATAGTAGCAAATCAAACAAATATGCATTGAATACCTCTTGTAATGCTTATGAGAATAAACTGGTAATATGGTTCATATTCTTTACCTTTGAACACAGATATTAGTTAATTTATTGCTTATTTTATTACCCCACCTACTTATAATAATGTCAAATGTTTAAAAAGGTGTGGAAGTGGAATGTTGTGTAACAGAGAGAATAAAAACAAAACCAAACCAGTGACCCAAACTGGAAAGAAGTTAAAAAAGGTAATTTTTTTAATTGCACTATAGTTACCATGGATTATCTTTCTTTTTGTGTCTGTGGGTGATTTAATTTAGTAGTTTGAGAAAAAGTGTCTATCCCTGTGTTTAAAATGTCTAATTACAGCAATGGGTAAAGAAGCTTCCAAGCGCAAGGGCATTTGTAGAGCACTGGAGGGACTGACAAGTGATTGATGTGTAAACAGCCCCACTGAGCCCTTATATTCGATTCTGTGATGCTGGACTCCAGATCCTAAGTAAGCTTCCGAAGTTACCGCTCTCCACCGTTTAGTAAATGCTCAGCTTCCATGATGTAAACAATGTGCTTTAGCTGCCTAAATGTGCCACTTTCTTTTTACTGCCACACCACCCTCCCCCAGAGTGGCGGAATACCGGTGAAATGAACAAATGGGGATTTTTCCTTCACTATGTTTAACTGAATTTAAACTCTGAAAAGGAAAGCAAAGTGCAGATTTCATCACATAGATTGAAACCACCTAAAAGTGAACACAAAGGATAGCATTTCTAACTTGAAATCTTCTGCTCCTGACTTCCTGGGGTCAGTGTGGAATTGCTCTCTCTCCTTGGCTAATGTAAAGGTGACAGCTCAGCGTGTCCACACAGGGGTAGGATATGGGCGTCAGAAGTCCTGTAATGGTCCTTGGAAGTGGCTTACTGTAAATGCATCTTGGTTTTCTAGATTTTTCTAGATTTTTCTAGAAATCTGAGTTTTCTAGATTTTTTTTCTCTCTTAGATCAAGACTTTTTTTTGCCACTTTATAGTTTCTTAATTCATATGCATTCCTTAACTGCACTTTTTAGTCCTCATTTCTTTTTTAAAAATCTTTATTAGAGTGCACTTTGATAAACTATTTTGAAATAGTTAATAAAAAAGATTAGTGCTATTACAAATTATGATACTTTAAATGTAATTCACATTTTTAGTAATAAATTCAAAATTAAAGGGTTTATCTGAGGTGAAACTTTATGTTTTCTTAATTTTTAAAGTTTGGAAGAAAATCTTCTGTTTGTAACTGTTCTATATTTCAAAATGTTCTAATAACTGCCTCAGAGGTTGGAGGCGAAATGTTCTTAATATTTTTTCTTGTTTCCTCTTCAACTTGAATGTCAAGAACTTGCATGTTTTAAGGGATCTATTTGCCAAAAGATGACGATTCATTCCAGATAAAAGAGAAACCAAGTACAGAAAAATCTGTGTTTGCTTACCAGCAAAATCTGGAAAATGGCATTTTTGAGATTCCCGAGGCAAAATTGTCAACCTAATAAATGTCAGTAGGGCTACCTGAAATGTGGGGTAGGGTGGCTGCGGTGGAATTAAAGTTGCTAAAGATTTGTACATATTCGTGTTGCAGAAAAATTATTTACCTGTGTAAATCATGGCATTTTTCATTCCTTTGCCAGACTGAGAAGGAAGAGTGGGAGGTAAAAAAAGGAGGTCAACATGAATTAACTCCAAGTCCACTGCACTCCATATCCTGTCTTCATAATGCATCTCTTAACAACAACAACAAAATTATACCAGTATATTCCAAACCTTTGTAAGTTATTTAGAATTTGGAGCATGATTTCCCATAGAAACAATGTTGTAAACATTGGTTCAGTTCCCAGGCCAGCGCACACAGCCTATTTAATTCATATGTATCTAAGATACAGTACCAGTGTTTGCTTGCGTGCTGGGTCCTAAAAGGCACTGGAAGAAAGACAGCACCGATGGGTACTTCCTCTCAGTTTTCTGGAAAGAAAACGGTTCCATAGGAATTTTCAGAAGAAACTATTTGATATTTGTTCATTCCTTATGTGCTTCTGCATCAGCCGTCCTGAAACGCTCCTGAGAACCTGGAGTGAAAGCAGGGCCACGATCTCACCTCCTCTTTGAAAGGAAAGCAATTAGATTTCACAGTTTTGCTCTTCTGGCGTTTTGATCCCTTTATTGTTCTAGACTTTTAGATAAACCTTATTAATCTTAACTTTCTAAATGACCAAATTTTAAGAAAAATTACAAGATAAAGTTAAAAAAATAATTTATGAAGTATGACAAAGACAAGTAGGATATGGCAGAAGTAGCTTGATGTCGCTGGGTATTTAACGTCCTAAGGCTTGTGATTTTTAATTTTTTCATTTAGTTCCCCTTCAAAATGCCTCATTTGCGTACAGTTTTGTAGTTTTTTCCAGTAGCCTCAGAGCGAGGCCGAGAGAGGCTTTGCTGAGGAGACAGAGTGCTCTGTCTGGCGGGTTGATAAATATTTTGTTTGCAAATTGGGGATTGTGATTTTTTGTATTTTTTTTCAGTAATGTAAAATTGTTGTTCATAGTTGTAATTTTATATTTACTTCAGCGGCTGTATTACTTGGTGTAGTGTGTGTCCTTCCCTTCCACACTGTATTCATAAGCAAGTGGGGATTGGATTGCTTTCTTTGGTCTGTAAAATTCCTGCTCTTGCCGCCCCCCCCCCCCCGACCCATCCCTGCCCAGGCCCCCAGATGGTCTCAGACTTGCTGGGGCAGGCAGGTCAGACAGCCCACCCACTGGTTGAATCATCACAGATAGTCTTTTAAACATTTTTTTTAATTTTACATTTATTTATTTTTGAGAGACAGAGAGAGACAGAGCATGAGCAGGGGAGGGGTGGATAGAGAGGGACACACAGAATCAGAAGCAGGCTCCAAGCTCTGAGCTGTCAGCACAGAGCCCGACGTGTGGCTCGAACCCACGAACCATGAGATCATGACCTGAGCTGAAGTTGGATGCTCAACTGACTGAGCCACCCAGGCGCCCCAACAGATATTCTTAAGAGATGTAGCTCTTTCCGAGTGCCTGGGTGGCTTAGCAGGTTAAGCGGCTGACTTTGGCTCAGGTCATGTTCTTGCTGTTTGTGGGTTCAAGCCCCATGTTGGGCTCTGTGCTGATGACTCAGAGCCTGGATCCTCCATCAGGTTCTGTGTCTCCCTCTCTCTCTGCCCTTCCCCTACTCATGGCCTGTCTCTCTCTGCCTCTCAAGAAGTGAATAAAAACATTAAAAGAAAAAAAAAGATGCAGCTGTTGCTTAAAGGATTGAAACCTCTGCATTACTCTGAGCAATAAGAATGTACACAGTTTTTTTTGTCAAACTCTTTATATTTATCTATTAACAAGGGTAAAAACAAATTTCATTTTGAGTATAGGAATAACTTCTATCTTCTTGCATTTAGTTCAAAAGATGACCTGTGTTTTTTAGACAATAAAAAAAACACAGTAGCATTCATGAGATTATAGACCTCATTTGAACATTTCATTGATTTCACTACATTGAAAATTAATTCCTATTTTCTTCAGTAACTGTTGATTTTCATAGTTTCTTTTCATCTACAAACAAATAGAAACCATATCAAATCAAATCTATTTTAAAAACATACATTTCCAATGCACTTATAGGTCTTTAATATTGTCTCGTTCATTTTGCTTGAAAAAAAAATTTCTTGTAAGATCTATGTTGTGATGGCTAAAAATGTAAACTTTTCAGGCCCAACAGGGGGAGCCAATTCCATATTCTATTGAGGTTGCTGGGCATTATTGCTGGTTACCCATTTGTCAAAGCCAAAATACTTTCTTTGCCTTGGACATTTACAGGGCTGTATGACAAATGCTCTTCATTAAAAATGATGCAGTATTTAAAAAAATGATGCAGTATTTCATACTAATTATCTATTTTATACTAATTATCTTTAATTAAGAAACGTAATACAAATTTGTTAATCTATTATGGTCATGCCTAGCAAAGTCTGAAATAAAGGTCATTATTTTCAAATGTATGATATTTTTAATCAAACATTATTTTCACAAAAATCGGTGTAGAAAAGAGAACAGTTTAATGCTTAGAAAAATCCTTTGAATCTAATATATTATGATTAGGTTAATAAAGATGGAAAATATTTTTCTGCTTTTTAAACAGATGTACAAAATAATTAAAATTACATGATGCTATTATATAGATTCTTTTTAAAAACCCACATACCTTGTTTTCTTTAAAATAAAGATTTTTGGCAGGGGTGCCTGAGTGGCTGTCGTTGGGCATCCAACTTCAGGTCAGGTCATGATCTCACGGTTCCTGAGTTTGAGCCCCGCGTACGGCTCTGTGCTGACATCTCAGAGCCTGGAGCCTACTTCAGATTCTGTGTCTCCCTCTCTCTTTGTCCCTCCCCCTCTTGTGCTCTGTCTCTCTCCCTTTCTCTCTCAGAAATAAGTAAACATTTTAAAAAATAAAAAAAAAATAAAGATTTTTGGCCTACAGTCAGCCTCTGCAATGAATTGTTTAAGGCGGTATTGAATTTCCATAATTGGTTTTGTGTTCTATCTCAAGGAAGAAAGTAGAGTAGTTTTGCTTATTTGAATTAGGGTAGGGTATATTTTGTTATAAAACATTCTCAGAGATTATAAACATTTTCAGTCTGATATTTACATTTATCTTGAAAAAGTACATAGAATTGTACAAGAATGTTGTTTTTACAGTTCAGAATACATGTTTTATAATTCTCTGTGAAACTGTAATTTTTGTATGCCTTATTCACTAGTTATCTCCTTATCTTTATATTCTAGGTGATAACGTATGACAGTTGTATTTGGATTGTCTCACATTTAGGTAGAAGGCAGATAGGCAGTCGGACACACACACAAATACACAGCCTTTTGGTTCTCAAATACAAAACACACACACACACACACACACACACACACACACACACACACACATTGGCCTTTATTTCCTGTATATTTGGTCCTGAACATAGTAGTAGATATATGTTATATGCTAAATACCTAATTAATTGCTTATTTCAAAATTTAGGAGAAGTAAATCTCCAGTTTATTGTTTGATTTCAGCAAAAGAGAAAATTTACACACATTTGTCCCTTGTAAAAATCTTGCTTTTTTTCCCTTTAAACTTAGTCTTTGTGGTGCCTAGAGCTTCACTGGGATATTATTTTGCTATTAGGAGCCTAAAATACAATAGCACTTAGTGAATTTGCAGTTAAAAATAATTGGATCTGCTACACAATTTTCTCATTAAATGAGTAGTCTCCTTAGTCTGTCTTCTGTCAGTGTAGAGAACAGTGTTTGCCACATAGTAGATACTTTGTAAAAGGTGGATAAATGAATGAGCCTAGAATTCTTTTGGCTCTGGGGCCTTAAAGAGTATATTTACCTGTTTTGAATTAGATGCTCCCCGCTCTGTTGGCTCACAGAGTTGCATGGAAGAGCTTTAAAACTTATAAATACTTTATAACCGTGAAATTATTACGAGTAATGATGGCACCACACTTCTATAGTTCAGGATATTGACTGTTTGGGATATGTCTGTACTACAGTCTTCAGAAAGAGGTAAGCATATTGTTGTCTGTTTAAAGTTGCAGTATAAGAATGCCTCCTTTTTGCAGTGTCACAATGAATCATGCTTATAGAAATGGCCCTGTAGATTCATGTTTGCTAAAATGAGATCCCTCTTCTATCCAATTACCCTTTTGTTCTTCATGCCTCAGGATATCATTTTGCCCCAGTGGCCAGGCATTAATGGGGCATGCTAACTCTATTGTGCTTGCTACTTACATAACATTAGTTCCAGGCTCCCTGCTTTTAATTGAAGTGCTACATAGTTGAACTCGTATGCCATGAATTCTAATTCTCTAGTAGAGTTAAGGGAGAGAACTCTTGCACCCTTTCTCAACATTTCTTTTAAATTGTTGAGAGTGTTTTGAGTAATGAGGTATTAAATCAGGATGATGTTTTTTCACTCGTAAATAAGAATTGAGATTTTAAAAAAATGTTTAAAAAGATCATTTTAGAATAATTCCATCCCTCATGAGAAAAGTTGTCTTGACAACAGTACCATTTATCATTAGAAATGATGAATATTTTATTTCTCAAAGGAAATCCTCCCTAAGTATGCTAGACAGTGATTGGGCTAAATGCTCATCAGGCTCAATCATTTTTAATGCAAAAATACACTGTGTAGCAACTTTTTGACTCAGTATTAAGAAAGACTTTACCTTTTAGCTTAAGGAAAGAATTTTCATATACATTTTCATATGAGGAGTCTGTGAGGTAAGAAAAGGAGATATTGTTGACCTCATTTTACAGAACGACTTCATATCTAATAAGCAGCAAAAATAGAACTAGAGAAATGCAGATTAGTCCTTTCTTTTCATCATTTTGCCAAAGGGTGCAGAAGCATATGACACATTTGGGAATTGTGCTTCCACTTGTATATATCCATCTTTTGAGATCCTAGAATTTATATCTTTTCCATTTACGATATTGTATTCCAAAGTATATGAATGAAGACTTCGCTAAAAATAAAGTATCTGATACAAATGACAATTCTTTTATTGAGTGTTCATGATTAAATAAGTGACTATTCACCCTGAAAGACAAGATTCAAACTTTATTTTATGCAGGCAGTTGTTATATCAGTCATCAAGCATTCATCCAGTGCCTAATCCCTGCAAGGCAGGTTGGACTGTTCGAGTTAAGTAAAACACAGACCACATGGGCAGGATGCAGGGACACCTGTATAAAACAGTGGCCAACTCTCAGGGTTGAGATAGAAACTGCTGTGTGACGTGAGAGCTTCTGCATACGGTTAAAGGGTTCTGGAAGGCTCCCCAAAGGAGCTGGTACTTGAGGTGGATCATGAAAAAGGAGTTGTATTCATAGAAGGAAGCGAAGGTGGGAGTGTAACATCCACTAGAGGAAATGACATGCACATTCGGATGTGGTGAGGGACCAAGAGGGAAGAGCAGGTGATTGGGGAATAAGATGGAATGTTAAGTGGTTCCTGACCCTAGAAGGTCTGTTGTTTTTAAAGCCAACATTTATCATCCAGTAAAGTCTGTTACCTTACCATGAATCCACTAGCTTATAGATTTACACAGTTGTTTGTATCTGATTACATGGGATATGGCACTTGCATTATATAAATTCACATCCTGTCATCACCTACATGACCATGTTAAAAGTCTGCTCACTTATTGAAATCTTGTGTCAAAATTAAGGGTTAATATGAGACATCTTTTATTGTTAATACAGATGTACATTTGAAAACTTCAATGGATATATCCTCATGATGAATTTAAAATGAAGCTAGTGTTATATGGGTTATTTTAGTTTTATATGGTGTAAGTCCTTCTCTTAATATAGATTCACTGTTCAGGTTCTGTTATCAAAGATGTAGAATTTGATTCAAAGGTTTCCAGTGGCAGGTTAGAGAGCATCCCCTTATCAGCACCTTTACAAGTCAGCCACGTTGCCTACTGTAAGGCATTGAAGCAGGTGTAGTGGCTGTTTATATTTCCATTCGACTGATTACTTGATTGACTTTCACTGAACAGGAATTTCTTTATTAGCCACCATTTCTCATCAAAGCGCATTTCATCCTAGAGAAGCTCTGAGGTCTCAAATTTGAAATGTAATTACAACTGTGATATTTTTATCTTGACGACAGTGATGAAAATAGAGTACATTTCATAGAAATGAAAGGAATCACAAGATCCTTTTTTTCCCTTTTCCTCCTACGTATCAAGCTGTATTAGTAGAAAATGCCAAGTTGTCTAACTGTGAACATGGTTTCCTCAAGGAGCCTGCAATCCCTTGGAAAGACAAACATACAAACAACATGGAACTGCATCAATGCTAAATTAGAGATATGTTTGCCATCTGTGTAGGCAAAGCTGTGTGACTTGTCCTATCTTAGTGGAGATCTTTTGGAAAAGTACTTGAGTGTGGATCTGAAGAGAAAGATTGATCACATGCTCTTGGAGCTGAGGACTGGAGAAGAGCATACCAGCTGGATGCAATGGCACGAATAAAGACATGGACCTATAAACAGGAGTTAAGAGGCATGCTGAGAACAAGTGGTAGGCAGTGAACCTGGTATGGGTAGTTTGAGGGACCTTCCAGGAGGTGCCACGGTGTTTGGGTGTCCTCTGGTAGGCTGGGGAAAACATGGAAAATGTTTAGCAGGGTTGTGATGTGTTGAAGTCTGGAAACTAGAAATATGATGGTTAGGAGGGACTCGGGGCGTCTGTTAGTTTCCCCTGTGGGGCTTTAGCTGCGAGGGTAGAGGAAGGGTCTGGTTCCGTCTCGTGTGGCACAGGGTCCTACTACAGTGTGTTCCTCACTACTACTCAACGCATGTTTATTCAGTGAACAGATGCTGCTGTTCTTCCCCCAGTTCTTAATTCAAAACCCAGCTGGACTTTTAGAAAGAAAAAGAAAGATGAAAAAGAAGAAAATGGGAAAAAGAACTGCAGATCGAAACACTGATTTATGAGCGTGGAACACTTCAGAGGACAACTCAAAGGTACTCTTGGTGAGGGAGGAGAGAAGTCGTGGCAGACTGTGATATTGGCCCTCTGACAGTCCCCTCCCAGGATTCATGGCCACGTGGAGTCCCTTTGGTTGGGTCTGAACTTGGCTTTGTGACTGGCTTTGGCGAATGAGACAGCAAGCAAGGTGCAAACAGAGGCTCAATAATGAACACTTGCATTTTGGGGGCTGTCCTCTTGGAAAGACTGAGGTTAGAGGGCACTTTGGAGAGCAGCTCCCATGCCAGGAGGAAAGCACGGAAGAGGTGTAGAGAAAATAACCCAGGGATGCATGGAGAAAAACCCAGACCCCCAGCCAGCACCCCAGCCTCACACCTCACCAGTGCCCGGTCAAACCATTTTGCAACCTCCAGCCAGCCCAGCACCCCGGCCCTTCCATATGAAGCCTAGAGCTGTCTGCTCAAACCACAGAATTTAAAGAGATAATGAGTACTTGTCATTTTAAGTCCCTAACCTTGGGGATGCTTTGTTATGTAGCAGTGTGTAACTCAAAGAGGAATCAAAAAAGGATTATAAACACCATTTAGCTAGGAACAGAAATACAAGAGGTATAGTCTCCTTGCTAGTACACCTGACCGAACTGAAAAGAATAAATATTTTTACTGCATTTCAGCACACTGCAGGCACTTATAAAACTGTTTGCCGGAGGCAGCATTGAAAGAAAGCCAGACTTAGGATAATGGTGCACCATTTTTTCACTGTTAGACAGAGAACATTCCAGATGGTCTTCTTTTACATTTTTGTTTCTGGTTATCATATAGATCCTCGTGACCTAACATACTGTAGAGTAAACTGGAAGTGTAAACAAACCACATACAAACACACAGAGCCCAGAGAGGAAGATAAATATTTGTGACATTGAAATTAGCTAGATCCCAACACAGGGGAAAAAGACTGAAGTTCTGTATCATGTGTTAAGAAACAAATTAATAAACACGCTTCAGTAAAATAGGATAAGCGAGACTTATCCTTTATATTTCATTTAATCTAACGTATGCACAATACCATGTATGGGAAGCCTAACCAAGCACACAGATTATACACTCAGGCTAGAAAGTTTGAGGTTCCATTTAAATGAGACACAAATGGTGCATCTGGGGATTGGTCATGATTTTCTGATGAAAATGTACAATTGATGAGTCCTAAATAAGTTCTGTCCATAGAGGGTTACTTTCATGTGCTAGCAAAGCTATAATTTCCTCCTACCAAATTTTACATAATTCTTACACATTCATCACTATTACAATTTTATTTGGCCAAGAACCAAGCCCCCAAAATCTTAGTCATCATGGCAAAAAAAAAAAGGAGGAAAAAAAGTAAAAGAGTAGAATCAGTTAGATCAGTGGAAGATGAGAAGTTTTTTTTGTTTGTTTGTTTGTTTTTTTGTTTTTTGTTTCTTGATTTTTGGTTGTGGTTTTTTTTTTTTTTTCTTAACTTCAGGAACTTAAAGCAACAGGGGGCAGTAGAGCATTTTGAGTGTGAAACAGGGAAGGGACTGGTCAGCAGCGCAGAAAGCCATTGGCATCCCTCAGGATGCATTTTTGTTTTATTTTTACTTTATTTCTTATGCAAAAAGACCCTCTTTGATCAGAGTCATTATCCTTCTCACAAGCCGGGGCTGAATAATCATGTAACATCACCATTAATGGCAAAGGAAACTCACCCATTTAGAAAAATAGCCTTTGCTCTTTTCTCAACTAAATCAGTAAACAGAACTGGCTTCCTTGCACAGTATATAATACCTTTTTAATTTGCTTTTTAATTCCCTTTTCCTCTTGTGTGTAACTGTGTTTGAAAGTCCTGGTGAGTGGCAGGGGGAGGGGACTCCAATCGGGAAGCATTAGTCACCAGATAATGAGTGGAGTGTTTAATTTCTCAGTACGTGTGCAGGTTTCTTTTCTCTGCAGTCTGTCTTTATCCCTGGACACTTTCTCTGTGTTCTTGTGCTTTGGCAAGTCATCCCAAACCAGTCTCTGTTCCCAGAGACATCCTTTGCTCTCCTACCTCTGTGTCTTTCTCCTACTGAACCTTTCCCCTAGGATTTTCTCTCTTGCATATCCATGACCTCAACTTATAGTCACTTTTTCAAACTTATTTCAGATTCCAGATGTTTGGTGACTATCTCTGTTTCTCCCCAAAGCGAAGCAGCTGCTCCCCGTCTGCTGGGTCCTCCACTGGGTCCATGCGCTCAGCTTATGGACCTCACTTTTCTACCTTATTTAAAAAAAATCCTCACTTGACTAAAATTTGTGTTTTCCTCATAGGACTGTCAGTTCTCTGAGTACAGATATCCACCTTTCTGACCCATGTACAGAGCACATACTATATTTCGCTTTCTCCTTACACATTTGAGTAAGATTTGTTCGGTCAGTAAATAAATTCTCATGTATTGTGCATTTAGGCATTCAGGAAGGTTGGGGAGGGGAAGGAGAGTAAACAAGTATTTATTAAGTTCTTAATTACATACTAGGGACTCCAGTTTTCTGAGTCAGTTCTCTTTAAGTCCTTCTAGCAACTCTTTAAGAGCAGTAGTATTATGGCCACGCAGATGAGGATGTGGAGCTCACGGGCAGTAGCTTGTCCAAGATCACACAGATGGGGTGAGACAGAAGTGGCATTTCAGACCCACCCACCTCTCTCCCAACTGCCTCCTAAGCCTGCGGTGTTTTCACTACACAGAAGACAGTTATTTATTATCTACTATGTGCCACACACTGCTTTATGCACTATTGATTCTACATGGAATAAAATACTGTCCCTGTCTTGGAAAGGCTCACATTCCAGCAGGGGAGAGATTAAAGTAATTATTATGATTCTGAGTGATAAGTGCTTGCAGCGTGCCCTGTGGGTCCACAGCGAAGGGACCATTAGCTCTGCCAGGGGAGGGATGAGCCTCGCGTGGAGCTGGAGGTCGGATGTGGGAGGTGATGGGACCTTGGGTGATTAGCAGTTTGCCTGGAGGAGAAGGAAGAAAGGCTTCTAGGCGGAGGGATGTGTCTAAGGTCAAGGCACTGGAGGGCACAGCCTGACTGTGTCAGTTTGTGGGCTGGGAGTGGGCTTCAAGTTTTGGAAGTGGCGAGAAGAGAGTGGAAGGTCACCCCGTGCTTCAAGGGTCCAGGGGATAACCGACTGTGTCCCTTCACAGTGGAGAGGTTCATGGTCTGTGGCCTAGATATCAAAGCGGTGGTTTCTACTCGATCTGTAAGGTCAGCCATGACATATAGGAGAGGAAGCAATGTGGCAAAGAAACCATGGGATCTGAAGTCAAATAACCCTGAATTCCGGCTCTGACTTTTTAAATGTTTATTATTTTTAAACTTTTATGTTAGAGAGAGAGCATGCATGCACACACATGATAAGCTGGGGACAGGGGCAGTAGGGGAGAGAGGGAATCTTAAGCAGGCTCCACATTCAGTGCGAGCCCCATGTGGGGCTCAATCCCATTAACCTGGAATCATAACCTGAGTCAAAATCAAGAGTCAAATGCTTAACCCACAGAGCCACCCAGGTGCCTCCTATTTCTGACATTTTTTAGCTATGTATGTAATCTTGACTGGGAACCCAACTTCATTGACTTTCAGTCACTGCCTCTGTAAAATGGGGATATTAACGCCTTCGAGACTTGTGGTGGGGACCGGAGAACAGAGAGGTCCAGCTCCCAGTAGATGGACAGTGGTGTTGGTAAACATGGGCCCCTGTTACAAGCTTCACTTTTCTGTGTGTCAGTATGCTTGCAGAAGTGTTGGTAATGCATTCTTAAGTTTCTAAGACTATATGTTTTTTACACTGATATATGAAATAATTTCAAGGTGCTGACTATATACATGAATACATGCATGCGCAAATATAAATATATATTTATTTTTACAAAATTTAGTGAAATTCTGATACTGTAAGAGCAAGAAAGTTCACATTCTTTTCATTTTCTTGCCTTTACTAGCATGAAATAAAAATGATTTTGTCATTCTTCATTGAGTCTTATTTTGAAGAGTTTTGAGGAGTCTAATTTTGTTCCATTCCTAAGACATTTTGGGCTTCCAACAGCAGAGTCAACATTATTATTTATTACTACCATTATAAATTCAAAATTATAAGTGATATGATTTTTCTGGTTTATAGACCAGTTTCCTTGGTTTTCAAGTATGGACATTTATCAGTAGCGTGGTGCCGGTAACTGAAATAATGTTTGATGAAAGTCCTATTTTATGTGTTTTTAAGTCAAAAAAGCACTCTCATTACAGTGAAGTTTTTCTTATGTGTTTCACAAACAAGTGGAAGTTCTCAAATAAGATACCAGTTAAAGCGTACAGGTATTTCGATAAGAATTCCCTAGGCTAGAAACTTCTCCACACACTGACATCTCTACTTCCTGTCTCTGAATAAAGCAGTGTACCCTCTTTCTGTCTGTAACTAAGCTGTTTTTTTCTTGATGCCCTCTGGGTCCTTTCTCGCCAATTATTTCTATTTCTCCTTTACCTTTAACTTACTACTTTTTGTAAACTTTAGTCTTCTGCGCATGAATATGGTCAAGATTCTTCAGCCTTTAGGAAAAGAAGGAAGCAGTAAATAAAATCTCAATTTTTTCAGGGTTTTTTGTTTGTTAAAAGCTTATAGCTCTTCTCTCTACAACTAGAAACCTTTGTGCAATTACTTATTTACTATATTGGCTATCTAATTTCTCATTATTTTTTTTAATTCACCGTGAGAAACCTCTGCCCTTTGCTACATCACTATCGCTCCTATTATACTAAAATCATCGGTAATCTTCCCAGTCTCCCTGAAGCCAGTGGTCCAGGGTTAGTTTTTGTCTTGTTACATTGGACATGATTTTACCCTCATCTTCCTCTGCATGCATCAGTATTTTCTCAGATTTTCTTATTTCTCTCTTTTTACTGCCATTCTATGCATGCTTTCTGTAGAATCTCACCAGTTTTCAAGTTTTAAACTACTACCACCAACTGAAAATGCGAAAACATAAATCTCCATCACAGAACTTCAGGTTCATATGTGTAAATAAAGCTGGCTCTCTCTGTGCTGATGATCATCTCCTCCTTCACCTCCATCAAGAATTTGCTCAGTTATTTGCTCAGTTTTCTGTGATTTTCTTCTGCAGTCCCTTGGATGTTCATTCTCAAAGTCACCGAGGACACAAATCTGGGTGTGAGACTCAGAGTATTCTCTCTGCTCCACAACCAATAAACCGTCATCTCTGACAATTTGATTTCTTATTATTTCTTGAACCTCTCTCCTCCTTTCTGGTCCTGTTTACTATTGCCTTGCATTATTGCACTAGTCGCGAAGGGTCTTGCTTGCTAGAGAGATGCATTCCATCAGTGAATTTGGCCCAATTGCTGCAGAGTACTGTGTCCCAAAGCCACGTAAATATCCCAAAAGCCCTTTCCTGCTACCTGGCCTCATTCTGTAACTGAATTTTCCCGTCCGTTTCCACTTACAAATTTCAAAAGGAAGAGATATGTTTATTATCTGAACTCATATAAACTATCACAATATAGGTAGCCCGTATATCCCTGTGAAATGAACTCAATATTTTATACTAAGATTTTTTTTTGGTTTTTATTCAAATTCCAGTTTTAACACAGAGTGTAATATTATTTTCAGGTGTACAGTTTAGTGATTCAGCACTTCTGCACAACACCCAGTGCTCATCACAAGTGCCCTCCTCAATCCCCATCTCCTATTTAACCCTTCCCCCCAATCTCCCTTCTGGTAATCATGAGTTTATTCTCTGTAGTTAAAAGTCTGTTTCTCGGTTTATCTCTCCCTTTTTTTTCCCCCTATGCTTGCTTGTTTGGCTTCTTAAATTCCACATAAGAGTGAAACTGTGTGGTATTTTTCTTTCTCTGACTTATTTTGCTTAGCACAGTACTCTCTAGCTCCATTCACGTCATTGTAAATGACAAGATTTTATTCTTTTTTAATGGGTGAGTAATATTTTATATATATCCATATATATGTACACCATGAAAGACCCTGAATAGGCAAAGTGACCTTTTTGAAAAAGAAAAGCAAAACTGGAGGCATTGCAATTCTGGACTTCAAGTTATGTTACAAAGCTGTGGTGACCAAAACAGTATGGTACTGGCCCAAAGAGACTATACACCAATGGAACATAATAGGAAACCCAGAAATGAACCCACAACTAGATGGTCAGTTAACCTTTGACAGAGCAGGAAGGCATATCCAACAAATGGTCCAACCAGTCTCTTCAACAAATGGTGTTGGGAAAACTGGACAACAACATGCAAAAGATTATAACTAGACAACTTTCTTACACTAAACACAAAAACAAATTCAGAATGGGTTGAAGCCCTACATGTGAGACAGAAAACCATTAAAATCCGAGAGGAGAGCACAGGCAGTAACTTCTTTAACATTGGCCGTAGCAATAACCCCTTACTAGATCTTTTTCCTGAGTCAAGGGCAACCAAAGCAAAAGTAAACTATTGGGAATATATCAAAGTACCAAAACAATTTTGACAAAAAGTGAATGTATGGGAAACGTTAGGAAATTAGAAGACAGTATTGAACTTGAAATCCTACATTCCATTTTCAAACCACGCTGTTATAACAAGATTATCCCTCAGATACTATGTTTACAAGTAAATATTTATAACAACTTTTTGGAAGTGTGATGAAACAATGTGGAATGCCTTTCCGTTGTATTTAGAAGGTAGTGTCACTAGTTTCAAAGGAGGTAATAATCTTAGTGTAGGATTTGATGCATTGTATATAGACAATCTGTCGTATTTTAAATACATGTTGGTATGGAAACTTCTAAGTTTTAAAATTTTTATAGATTTTTTTAACAAACCTGTATTACAAACTATATTGACAGTGAATTGTACTAGTTGTGTTGAAAGGTTTTTGTTGTGTTTTATGATTGTAATTGAGAATGGACTATTTTTTATAGAATACTTAGTAAACTTTACTGAATATTGAGGCTTGATTGCTTGCAAAATTAATGTGTTTTTTTGTTTGTTTGAAATGTACTCTGTTAAGTCACTATAAACGTGTATCCAGAGATTTACTCGAATTGGTGTTCGGATAAAACATATTGAGTTTCTCAGGGCTTTCAATATCAGTTCTATTTCTGTATGACGTTAGCTTTCTAATACAAGGAATGCAATTTGAATTGTTTACTGCTGTAAGCCACTGGTTATTTTCAGGCATAATGGAATAATGGTGTTTAGCCACAGTGTGGTATTTTTAAGAGTACATGAAATATTTCATGAATAAGATTAGCTAAAGAATTCAGTCTCATTTTATGACCATGACAGTTTAGGTGTGCAACATGAGAAGTTTGTATTTTCAGAACAGTTTCTCAGAGTGTTATTTTAAAGAAAATGAAACTCTTTCTTACAGGATCAGATTATTCGGTTTCCACTCAGTGTGTTAAATGTCTGGTTTTAAGTTACAGTATGGAAAATTTAGGTTACTCACTTATTTAGGCATTTTAATGTGCACCAAGAAGAGTTTAATAATTATAATTGAAAACTGTCCTGTATATATGATAGTGTGACTTTGAATCATTCTTTAGTGAAATACTAAGGATTTTATAATTTCCTCTTTCTCAGAATATCTTGGGGACTTTGTTTCTTGCCCTCATGTTCTCTCTCCCCACTGCCTCTACACCCAATTTGCTGTATGGAAAATCTGGGCCAGAAGGTTGGAGGAAGAATGGCAGAGGAAGGGGGTGGGCAGCTCTGGGATGGCTGGGCCAGAGGTGAGATGCTAGAACATTGTCTTCTCTAAGACAACATCTTGAGGTCACAAAGAAAAGGAGGCTCAGAGAAGCAATGTTTGATATGTCCCATCACAACTGAATTTTAGAAATGACAAATTTAAGTATTTAAATTCTTGTAGTCTGTAAAACAAATGTGCCTCTGTTGTTGTGAACATTTGTTAAAAGCACAAAGAGAGAAACAAAGTACTTCTAAGAAAACATTCTTCAAACCTTGGAAGCATCTTCTGGGAAAGAATGTTATAGTTTTAGTTATATCAGTGGTTATTAAATTGACACCATTTTATAAAAATTCAATGAATGCCATTGTGATAAAAGAATGTGAAAAATAACTTATTTTATATTACTAGACAGGCATTTCTTTTCATGATTATATCATATTAGGAGTTCCTTATTTAACAAATGATCAATTTGTTTTATTTGTGTCATGTAGACTTCATAACTTCACATTGAGAAGTTAACAAACATTTTGGGGATATGTATTATATCCTTTGAAAATAGAAATGTTTGCCTGCCTGAGAAATAGAAATTATTTTAGATTATCATTTTCATTAACATTTGCCAAACATTTTCATGAGTAATTTCCAGTCATAGAATCTTATAGTAATTATATGTTACAGTTTTAAATAAAGTTAAAATATATATTAAGGAGGAAAAAGTATTATTTAGAGTAGAACTTATAATTAATATTTTCATCTCTCTTTGAATGACAAATATATAACAGGTTTTCTTGGTTTGGATAGCTGTTATTCTGGTAGTAATCTTCATTGGGTTCTGTCTATAAGAAATTGATTATGAGTTTTGATGCAGAATTTTTAACACAGGATTGTTACTATTCAGCTATTTAAAATGTATTTTGTTAATGCCAACCTTTAATCCAAGCTTTCTTTTTTTTTCTAAAAATGTTTTCTTACACAGAAGATGGACAAAAAAGAAAAGAATTCTAACCCTAACCAAAGATTAAGGCCAAAAGGTTTTGGATTGCCACAGCAACTATGTGGCTTTTGGGTAGGTGGGATTTTCACCTAATTGTGTTAGTCAAGTGATTCCATGGCAATAATGCATTTTAGCAGCAGTTGTAATCCACCAGCTCCCAAGCATGGGGACCATTGATGTTTTTGCTAATAGTTCATTAATTGTGCCTTTGTTTGCTCTTGGTTGAAAGAGTTGCATTTTGATTTAAACAGAGAGTGCTGAGTCTGATTGTAAAAGAAATAATAATCCAGCGGCTTTGCTGTGGAAATTTTTTACCATATCTCCTAAACTATAAATATATAGGTTAACTTGTGATGGCTGATACTAATAAGCCCTGGCCCTTGTTATGAGAAATAGCACTTAAGAAAATGAGAAGAAAAAACTTAATGATTCCACTGCATGAATAAGAACATTCTTGAGTTACAGAAAATAGTGCAATTATTGATAATCAAATTTTATTCAATGGAAGTTATTAAATTATGCCACTTAACCATTGGATATTTTACAAATACGTATGTGTGTATACATATTCATATATATCATATATATGTATATACACATATACAATACATGTATTTTGCAATTGTTTCTGTAAACAATTCAGATTTCATTTACATACACACATACACATACAAACTTGGTTAATAAACTTTTTATATCCTTCTTATTTCAAGTTATTTTTAAATTTATTCTGTAGCCTGAAATGCTTTTATGCTTTTATCTCTTAAACATGTGTATTTGACAATCTATACATGATTGTGTTACAATTTGACATGATTAAGAGATTTTTCAGCTCTATGATTGGGGTAGTATTTCTGGACTAGTTGCAGGATTTTGTTCCTAAAATACGTTGATTTAGATAATCACATTCTCCGGTAATCTCTTGGGACAATACTTGGTTTTATGTAGAAAGCAGCCTTCTGATTGCTTTCTGCCTCCAATTTTTTTTTCTTTTTAAACTTCTTCATTCCACTGTATAAGTGTCTTAGAGCCTGTGTTTTTATAGCTATTTTTAGGGTCACAAAAGCAGATATTTTATGTATTATGACTACAAATAGAATGCTATTCATGGTTCATAAATCTTAGATTATTTCTTAGTCCCACGGCAAGTGAAGTTGAAAATTTGATGATAAGCATATTTCTGCCAGTCCCAGGTCAGATATCCATACTGATACACAGGATGACATGGTGGAAAGTATCTGTCTCTGGTGTCAGAAAAACCTGGATTTATATCTCAGCTCCCTCCCTTATTTATTGGCTGTATTGTCTTGGACAACTTTCTGAGTCCTGATTTTCTCACCTGTAAAACGGAAATAAGAGTATCTCCCTCTCAAGATTAAGTGAGAAGTTAAGATGTGGTAAAAATTAGACACACTAAGTGAGAGCCAAGTACAAATAACCTTCCTTTTATTTGGAAAACAGTATTTTACCGTTTTAGAGGTTATTATCAGTTGACCTTGAAACAACAGGAGTTTGAACAATGTAACCCCCAACTATATGTGGATTTTTCTCGATGAGTGCAGTACTGGAAATGTATTTTCTCTCCCTTATGATTTTCTTAATAATATTTTTCTTCTCCACTTTATTGTGAGAATAGAGCATATAATACATACATATAATACATGCATACATATAATACATAAAACATACGAAATATGTGTAATCAACTGCCTATGTTATTGTTAAGGCTTCTGACCAACAGTAGGCTATTCGTAGTTATGTTTTGGAGGAGTCAAGAGTTATATGTGAATTTTTGACTGTGAAGGGTGGATACCTCTGACTCCCGAGTGTTCTTCAAGGGTCAACTTTGAATACATATATATATAATATCGAGTGAGACAGCCTCGAGTTTCCTTCTGATCACCAGGCAGGCATCTCTGCACTGACCTGAGAGCCAGCTTTATTTATGGTAAAAGATGTATGGGGCTAGCACGGAAGTGGCCTTTGCATTAGACAATGATTTCTGATGACAGATTTCTTTGGCATGTAAAAATTTCCCAGAACATAGGTTGGTAGAAGACTCATGCATAATCTTTATCAGTAGTGATTGATGTAGGTGATTTAGATGCGTATCATATGGGGAAGGAAGGCATCTTCAGCATTCAAACACAAGGCAATGTTTTTAGCAGAGCAAACGCAAAAGTTAGTTCTTTGTGAGCAGGCGTCAATAATAGCCTCTTTTCTTGTGGGGAAGAAACACAGGTTTCCCAGGAAATGTAATATTTGCTCCTATAAACACAAAAGAAGAAATTCCTATAATAAGTTCCTTCATAAGGTGCAATCTGCATATTTTAGGATAAAAGGACAAGTCACTCCTCATACCAGTCAGCAAGGTGCCTTGGGGGTCTCCTCAAGCAAAAATAATTGACTGGGGGTGGATATCGGTCACCATCTGATGGTGGGAGGCCTTGCAAACCTGCCTTCCCTCACAAGGAGTTTTCTCAACTTAGTGAGTTCAGAAAATGGCTCCCAACACACACATATCTATATATATACATGTAAACATATATGTACATATGCATGTATGTGTGAAATATGCATGTATGTGTGTATATATATATATATAAACACACAAACATTTATTCAATAATA
The DNA here is from genome assembly GCF_006229205.1 of Suricata suricatta. Classification (NCBI taxonomy): domain Eukaryota; kingdom Metazoa; phylum Chordata; class Mammalia; order Carnivora; family Herpestidae; genus Suricata; species Suricata suricatta. Next base: position 179,228,486 of record NC_043700.1, on the reverse strand, counting down.
AATGAATAAATTTTTATTCAAAAATAAAAGAGAGAGAATTCTAAGCAGGCTCTGCACTCTCTGTGCCAAGCCGGATGCAGGGCTTGAACTCATGAACCATGAGATCATGACTTGAGCCTAAGTTGGATGCTTAACCGACTGAGATACCCAGGCACCCAACTAATGTTTATTTTAAGCCATTCCAGCAATCTTGGCTGTTCTGTTGGTTCACACCATATGGATGTTCCCATAAACTAATGGAAAGAAGAAAATGTAGCACAGGATGAGATTTATTTTGCATATAAAAAGGGATCTTATGAATTAATTAAAAAAAGAAGCAGTGAACATAGTGTACTCAATAAAAGGTCATTTCAACACCAATGCATTAGTGTAGTAAATATGTCTCCAAGGCTATTCATCAGTGTTTGTGAGAACAAAACACTGGAAAAAATTATAAGTTTTCATCAATAATGGAGTAGTTCAGCAGGTTATGGTCAACCCAAAGTATGCAGCACTATATCAGTATTAAAAATGATGAATTAGAGGTATCAGCATTGACCTAGATGGATATCTATGATATATTGTGAAGTGAAAAAAGAAGGTAGGTTTGTGATGGACTTATTAGGACCACATTTTTGTATTAATATTTCTCTCTGTATGGTTATTTCAAATTTGAAAATGTTTTATGAACATAGAGAAAGATAGGGAAGAACGTATACAAAGTGTTACTCTTAGTTACCTAATGTGCGGGGTGTTGGTAGGGTTCCTTGGTGGGAAATGGGAAGTCACGGCACTTGAATCTTTTTTATTTTTTTTTCCTATGTCTGTATTTTATTTAAATTATTTGTTTATTTATTTTTATAGTTTATTGTCAAGTTGGTTTTCATATAACGCCCAGTGTTCTTCCCTGCAAGTGAGTGAAAACATATGGTACCTGTCCTTCTCTGCCTGACTTATTTTGCTTAGCATGACACCCTCGAGGTACATCCACTTTGCTAAAAATGGCCATATTTCATTCTTTCTCATTGCCATGTAATACTCCATTGTATATATATACCACATCTTCTTGATCCACTCATCAGTTGACATTTAGGCTCTTTCCATGCTTTGGCTCTTGTTGAAAGTACTGCTATGAACATTGGGGTACATGTGCTCCTATGCATCAGCACTTCTGTATCCCTTGGGTAAATCCCTAGCAGTGCTATTGATGGGTCATAGGGGAGTTCTACTGTTAATTTTTTTGAGGAACCTCCACACCGTTTGCCATAGCGGCTGTACCAGTTTACATTCCCACCAACAGTGTGAACCTCTTCGATTTGTATCAGTTGTTATAATGATCATGTACAAGGATGTAATAAAGAAATAAAAAATAAAAACAATTAGAATTTCACACTATTAGAAATGGTTTATTTATGGTTTCATTGGTATATCCCTTTTCAGTATGGAGATTAGTACAGAATTGGCTGTAATGCTTTGCCTTATAGTAGGGATTTACAAAGTGTTTCAGATATTCATTACTTGAACTGTATTGAGAACTCTATATCTAAGGGCTTTTAAAACGTATGCTGTAAGTGTATCTCATTCTACATATAATTTTTATTTATTATTTATGGTTATATGTGCTTATATATTATTATATATCATGTAATGACATTCATAATTATATATTATTATACAATTGTATGTTATACATTGCTTATGATTTTACATATATATTATAAGTAATACTTTGAGAGCTATTGCATGCAAGATATTTTTGCCTAGAAATGATTTTCCTGCTTAGTTCAGAGTTTTATTTTCTTGGTGTGGTGGGAGTGAGCCAAGCAAGGACAGCAGTAGAACCCATAATAAAGTCACCTCCCTCTGGTTCTCTCCTACTCTCCAAAAATGTGAGCTGGGCGAGGCATAGTGAACTTTATGCACTCATTCACTTAGTTATTCCACAGTTTATTGCTTGCTAAGCCTTGTGGGGGGAACAAAGATTTATTCATGGATCTTTTACCTACAAGGAGTTTACAGTTCGGCAGGTTATAAACATGTCATCAATTCCTTCTCACTTAATTTTTTCTCTTCAGCATAGATTAAGGTTTTACTACATACTTATTATCAACTTTTACAGAAAAATCAAAACCCCTTAATTCCTAACCATTAAATACAAACTTAGGGAAGGAGCTGAAGCAATAGCGTGATCTCACCTAGGAATCAGCAGAAAATGTATTAAAAAAAAACAAAGATACAGAAGACAGTTTGGGTATACTATCAAAATGGCAGCTCTCAGAGGCACTATCTTTGTTGGGTCCTAGAATATTCAGGCTTCATATTGTAGTTTAACAAGCTTCACTTAGATTAGATTCATCTGCTGAAAAACTTTCATCTAACAGCACTTTCATTAAGTTCGGAATTCTAAGCAGGAAAATGCATTCTAATAGACAGTGATTTCCAAGTTTCATCTCATTGTGAAAATTTTGGCTTCTATTATATTTGTATTTTTATACATTTACCTTGAAATATATAGTAATCAAAATATATGTAGAATTATATGATATTAAACACTGCATTAGTTTTGGTAATTTCTATAAATTTTATTTTATATATTATATATTTTAAATAACTATAGTATAATTTAATAAATATAATTTAATACAATTATTTAAAATATGAAAATGTTATTTTATGTTTATATTTGTCTTATTATATATATTTTGCAATAAATCTACTAACACCAGAACAAGGTCTATGATTTTTTTAAATTTACCTATGCATTAGTGACCATAATTTTTGTGAATATTTTTAGTTAACATTGTTCTTTTATATTTCTGGCAAGATTTGCACTTTTTGTTATTGCTAGGAATTCTTCCTATGTTTCTAACTCATTGTTTTTAGTTTATTCTGAGCAAGGAAAACAGATAACCTAAGTTTGCCGAATCACGTTCAAAAGAACTGCTAAATAACCCAGAAGGAGGACCTGCAGTTTTCTCTTTTTTGTGAAATGCGTGGCCTTAATGAACAGAATGTGTGGAGTATTTTGACTGAGAGCCTTGTTATTTATTTATTTGTTGTTTACTGTTTGTTTTACGTACCAGTTCTCAGCCATTATCTGGAGAATTAAAGGTATCAAAGAGATGCCACAGATTTATGCCATATTATAGGAGAGTTTATTATCTCCTTGAACTTTAAGGTGCTCTAATTTGTGAGATTCTTTCCAGTATTATACAATATCTGTGATGACACCATATTGTTAAATCGAATTTACATACAATGAACAGATACTTCATTGTTGAGCTCATATTCCTAAAGAAAAAGAAATTCTTAGAGAGCTTTCAATTTCATGTAGAATTTTGCAGGTAATTTATTAAAGTGATGTTCAGTTTGGGCACCTGGGCAGATCCGTCAGTTGAGTGTCTGACTTTGGCTGAGGTCATGATCTCATGGTTCATGAGTTCAAGCCCCACATCGGGCTCTGTGCTGACAGCTTGGTGTCTGGAGGCTGTTTCACATTCTGCGTCTCCTCTCTATGCCCCTCTCTTGCTTTCACGCTCCCTCTCTCTCTCTCTCTCTCTCTCTCTCTCTCTCTCACGTGCACGCTTTCTCTCTGTCTCTCAAAAATAAATAAACATTAAAAAATAAAATAATGTTCAACTTACAAGGACTTCTCTTGCCATTGGAAGACACTATGGGGAGTCGAGATGCATGAGTTGTAGTTTTAGTCAGATCTGAGTTTGAATCATTGTTTCTTTAGTAGGTGATGGAGAGTGAGTTTATTCAACCTCTCTGAGCCTCAGTTTCTACATCTGCCAGATGGGACAACAATACTTCCAAGTTTGTGGTGGAAAACAATACTTGTCAAATACATTTAGCTTGGGGCCAGGCCCTGGCTGCATTCACTTACCACATACTGATACTGATTGTAATGAATTACTGCTGCAAAGGATAAAGTCTGACACTGGCTGCAGGAATGTAGTTTTCAAACTCCTTCTTCTCATTAGAAGATAAAAGAACAGAAATGGTGAGACAGTCCGAAAGAATGTGCATCTCCGTGTTGTGACTGATTCTCAACAAAAGGGGAAAGACATTTAAATAAAGGATTTCTGTTGGAGTTTTAGCTGTAGACAAGCATTTTCCAAAATGTGGACATGTTATAATTTAATGATTCGTTCTTTTGGGGAGATGGTCCGTTTTTTGCGTATTCATCATGGCTCTAATCTGAGTAAGGATGAAAAGCATGTAGTGCTTGCCTTGTTCTTACATCAGAAGAATTTTTTCTTTTGTCCATTTTATGCTTGTTTCCAAAGGCTTAAAATGAAAGCTTTGTTTCTGCAATAATGGCTTAGTGTAGGCTTACATTGTTGATCCCTTTAGTAGATGCAATGTAATCCACTTTGGTAATGTGAATTTTTAAACAATCATCGGCCTTTGCCATTAACCCTTCTCTACTAATGATAATACTCTACAAAAACTACAAAGGAACTCGGGCCCAGCTTAACATTAGACTTGGAGCACACTTAGCTGAATTTGCATTTCTTATTTTAGTAGCAGTGAATTGCTGAGCATATGTTGAACTTCATCAATACCAAATGTAGAATAGGTGATTGTGAAACTAATGTTCAAGTGCAAGCATTCAAATACAAACACGGGAAACAAGAAGAAAATAATGATGAAGCAAAAGTGCTTTCCAGTCCAAGATTCCCCCTTGAAGCGGCTTCGGCTGCTGTTGCTCTCTGGAATATTTTTTAACGTGACCTGTTGCTTTGCTTATTTCATTGTAGTGCAAATGTCTCAAATAAAGCTGTACATGAGTCATTTTTTTTTTCTTCCTCAGTTCAGGCTACTTGGATAATAGCGCACTTTGAACACAAGCATGGGAACCTATTGAATGTTTCCTGCATAAAGCCTTCAGAGCTTTGCTTAGCAGCTTGACATGTTTCTGTAGGAAAGAGAAATGGTAAATGAGCTGGGAGCAATTTTATTCCATGACATATTTTCAAACTAACTTTGAGAACACATTTCCACTTAGTGTTTGGATTCCACTTCGGGGACTTACAAAAGGTTTCCTGCATTTGGTTAAGTAATATGGATGGTGGATGGCTAAATTAAGATGTTCCTTAGGGATTTGTAGATATTTAAAGTTTTACCTAAAGTGGAGAGGACTTCACTGCAGTTCGTATGGAAGCTGTATTGAAATTGCAGTACTGTACGCCTTCAGGGCTGTGGATTTAATAAACAAAAGATCTGTCACTGAGCTTGGGGCACAGTAGGGGGTAGATGTAATTATATACTTTAAAGGGGAAAAGACTGTTGTTATTATTTTACATTTATTGAGTGCCAACATTTTGCAATGTGCTGTACCTAACATAGAATTAGACACAGTCCTTGCCCATTGGTCTATCTATTTAAATTAGACACAATCTAAATATTTCTCTTAAGTAGTTCCTGTGTTTTCAAATTTGTTACACTGAGCATTGTATAAGTACAGAAATATTATTGTACTTGCAAATGTTATTTGAAACTATAAAAGCTTTCAAAGACAGGTGGTAGAATGAGATGTGATTATTAGACTATAAAATTGCTCATGTTTTTCAGGTTCTTTCCTTTAACTATTATTATAGATCTGACTTGAAATGGGGAGCAGGAGAGGTATTAAATTCATTAAATGATGGATGCATCCTTTTGATTTTTACCTTGGAAAAAATTGCAGTTTAATGATAAAAATGCCACTTACGTATTTAACTAGGTTTGGAATTATATTTACTTGTGTGGATTTTAATTAATTCCAGTCTAATTTCCATGGTGGCTGGTACCACATTCTCTGATATGGTGCATTGCACCTGTTAGGCGCTCACTAAAAATTGTTGAAGGATTGAATTAAAATGGGTTTGCCAGTGCATTTCCACGTCAGCCATACTTTCCTCTGGACTCTCTTTTCTGATTGTAGAGCCTGAGGAGGTAGGGCTATCCTGGCTTTGGGCCAGTACTAAAACAAAAACAAAAACAAAGACAAAGGAAAAAAACTCCGACCTTCCTGGAAATACCTTCTAAGAGTCCTGGTTTGGCATGTCTTCTTTCTGATAAAGATGTCTTTCCGTCCCTCAGGAAGGCCTAGATCTTTAAGAGCCATGAGAGTCTTCAGAGCTATCTGGATCCCTGACAGGGATCAAAGGGCCCTTTCACACCCGATGCCCGGTTTCAAGGGAGCTGGCCTTGAATAGAGCAGTCAGCCTCCTGCTCTGTTATGTAGCCACACACAGTCCCTAGCACCTCTATTACAAGTCGAGCTGGTGTTCGCGAAAATACACAGATGAACATAGAGAAGGATACACACGTTGGTCTTTTTATGGATTTGCCCTGTGTAGGGGCTCATTTTACATGGCTGCCATGTCCTCAGCTCTGCATGCTCACTCTGTCCCCTCTTCATCTCGCACAGTGCATATCAATTCTCAACTGCAAGACTGTAGCTGTTCCCTCAGAAAGCAGAAATGAGGATCCCTCATAACCACGGTGCAATCATCCAGCCCTGAGTTTGCATCTTCGGATTGCCATTTACTATCTTTGTAATTGAAATCAAGTCATTTAACTTTTCTAAGCCCTGGGCTCCTTACAGGTACAATGGGATAATAATAGTACTGAGCTCTTATAATGCTTGTAAAGTTAATCTAGCTGTGGAAAGTGCTTTGGACATAACTATCATTGTTACAGACACTCTTTTTATCTATTTTATATTGTCACGGTCAAGTATAAATATGAAAAATTCCATTGCATGTATCTTATTATTTGAAAGCACTTTTATAAGCACTGTAATTCTGGTCTGTCAGCAATGGAAGTGGAAAGCTTAGGAAATAGGGAGATGCATCCCCTCTAGGCTACAGCATCCATGCTGCCTACACTCTCTTGTCTATGCCTCCTGTTCCTTATGCTCACTGTGACTCTGCCCTTTCCACTTGACCTTCCTATTCTAGCTCCCTGCAGCCTGCCCTAGGTTTCCCTCTGACCCAACTGAGCCCTGATACTTTTCCACATAAGCCTTGACCTCTTACTCTCAGCAGTGGTCTCACTTCCTATGCTGGTGAGCATCTGATCTAATATCCTGAAAGATTTCTGCCATCTGCCTCAGACTTTCTTCTGTGTTCCTCTAGCCCGTTTGTACTCCCTCACAGAGCTATTCTGTAACAACCAATATCAGTGACAATGTCTTACTCTGTCTTATTTTTCTTAAGTTTATTTATTTATTTTGAGAAAGAGAGCACAAGCAGGGAAGGGACATAGCGAGGAAGAAGGGGAAATCCCAAGCAGGCTCAACATTGTCAGTGCCATGCCTGACATGGGGCTCAATCTCCAGGTTCATGAGATCCTGACCTCAACTGAAATCAAGAGTCAGAGGCTTAACCGACTCTGGGAGTCACTCAGGCACCACTTACCCTCTGTCATCTGTCAGTTCCCTCTCCAATATTTGCACAACCACACATTTCTCCTTTTCCAGTTGGTCTCTCACTTTGCCCTCAAGAGTCCCTTGGGCTACTGTTATTATTCCATTCACTCATCATACCCTTGAGCTTCTCCCTGCGTCTTGGGTGAGATTGTGTTGCCCAAATTCACTGTCATGTTCTCATCATCAAGCTTGATGGTCTCTGTACTCAGCTTGCCTTTCGTCACCCTCCTTGCTCCCTGCTCTTCACCCTTGCTTTTGCAAGATAATGGAAGGATGTTCCTTTTATGTATTGGGCTTACTTTTACTCTTCCCTCAACCTTCACCAATGTGTAGGCCTTAAATGTCAAGTATTACAGTCATGTGCATGATGTATGGATGTGCATATCCCAGCCTGCTCTACATTTCAAGTTCTAGAACTTTTACCCCTGACAGCATGCTAACACCCCCCTGTCTATATGTGAGGTTAACTCCACCCAACAACTGAAAAGCCAAACTTGAAAGCCAAACCACCTTTATTCCCAACTAGCTTCCTTTCCTGGTTTTCCCGTTTCTCTTGATGACCCCCAAATTCTCCCTAGAAGTCCAGTCTCCAAACCACCGAGTCATTTGATAGTCAATTAGTTGCCAGGATTTTGCTGAGTTTTCCTCCACTTTGTCCTTCATATAGGCTGTGTCCCCTGCGTTCTCTGTCACTCACCCATACTCCTTCCTGCCACTGGTGGTAGCCTGGAATCACTCCCTGACCACTTCATTCCTAGTCTTTGTGGAAAACGGGGAGCCATAATGTCCAGAAGACCTTAACAGCCATTCAGGGTATGGCCTGCAGTGACTAACTCCTGACCCAGTACTAAAGAGACCCCAACACTGCAGAATATCCCCTGACTCTGTGTGTCCAGTTATGCTCCGTAGATGAGGTAGTTTTCTGTGACATTGCTGAGAAACACTGTATACCCACTCCCCACTGGGTTGGAATTAGGAGGAAAGATTCACAAAGTGTAAGGAACACAAAGAACATCTTCCTCAGTACAGGACAACCAGATTTTCGGCTTGTTCCTTGCTTTCCTCTCTCCCCAGAAGCTCTCCTTCATGATTTAGCCCTTTGTGAACAAAGGCCTATCATGTGCCTATTGTGTTATATCCATCCTTCTTTCTGCATTTTAAATCTAACCATTTCTTCAAACCTTTGTGTGTTACTTCCACAACATTCTTTTTAAATGAAATACTACAGTGTTAATTCAATAGTAATGCTATTTCTTTAAGAGTGATCATGCATTATTCTCCTTAATCACTGTATTTTATGTCTTAGCCCCAAAAAAGCTCTAGGAAAAGAAAGTCGATGTCCAAGCCCCATTGTAATTCCCAGTAGTGTCTAGTGTAAGGCTTCATTATAGTCTTTGATGATAAATTTTCAGGACTACACAGACTAACGGTATTGAACATTCTGAGCTCTTTATTACCCCTCATCAATATGATGTCACCTCCTAACCACCAGCTCTTAGGGACACTGTATTTGTAGAGGGACTTTTTCCATCAGTGGATTAAGTGGATAAGTACCATTTTAAAGGTTCTTCAGAGTTTGCGAGATATGGTCATAGAAATATGTCATTAGATCCTCATAAAATTTCTGTGATATAAGTACTTTTATTATCTCCATTTTGCAGATGAAAGCACAGAATATCATGTTTGGAAGTATTACTATCTATTGAAAGTGGGGGCCTGGAGAGATTAGGCCAGGGGTCTCCCACGTAGGAAGAGATACTAACCATTTAATTTTTTTTAGAAGATTTCAGCTGAAAAATATAATGTGACCTGGATTTCCAGAGTATTTTATCCATTTCGAGATTCTGGTATTTTTTCGTTCCAGGCAAAAGTAGTACCCTATCCTTTGAAGTTCAGTGTTGTTGAAAAAAGTACTATAGACGGAGAAGAGAATGGATTCTGTCTTTGGATAAAGACATTGACATTTAAAAGGTTGGAAAATAGGGGCACCTAGGTGGCTCAGTCGGCTAAGCATCTGACATCAGCTCAGGTCATGATCTCATGGTTCGTGGGTTCAAGCCCTGTGTAGGGCTCTGTGCTGACAGCTCAGAGCTAGGAGGCTCCTTCGGATTTTGTGTCTCCCTCCCTCTCTGCCCCACCCCTGCTCTGTGCTCTGTCTCTCTCTGTCTCTCAAAAAAGGAATAAACATTAAAAAAATGTAAAAAGTTAGAAGATAAATACAACAAATAAATAACTGAAAAATGAAATGGTAAGCAATTGTGGAGGAAAATGAAAAACAAGTCAAAGTCCAAGAGTAGGGACAATGGGGCTTACTGAAAATATCTGGTTAGCCAGTCCTCATGGGACAAACACACCAATCTGAGGACTAAATCATGTGGCTCTGGAGCAGAAGCCCTGGAGTCACTGTCTATCATGACAGCTCAGTGTTACTGTTTTCATGTTCCCAGTGCATGGAGGCAGTTTGGATGGACTGGAATGTTGTGTTGGTGAGACACTACAACCCTGACCAGGACGTTTTCTGTTCTTCCATTGGTGTTAAGGCAGAGGCAGTGATTATGGGGACAGCAATTTTTTTTAAAGAAGCTTCTTAAAATAGTAGAAAGATGTAACTCAAGGCAAAAAACTGCAAGTCCTCAGTAAGTCCTGAAAATAGAATCACGGATTGAAAAGTCATTGGAAACCAGCCAGCCTTTTTCTCTCTCTCAATTCCTCTTTCTTCTTCTTTCTTCCTCTGCTTTTTCTCTTTCCTTTCTCCCCTTCTCCCCTTTATGAACTCTTTTCCCTCCTATTTCCCCCACTCTTCTGCCTCTTTCCTCCCTTTCTCTGACTTTCCCCATTTTACCTTTCAAAAGGTCCAAAGACAAGAATTGGTTGAAGATGGTTTCCTAACTGCTCTCAAGTTCATCTTCTGCTTGCAGGAACAGCCCAAATTCAACAAGGGTATTTCAGAACATGCTCTCGTTTAAACACACACACACACACACACGCACACACGCACACACGCACGCACGCACACACATGCACGCACGCACATGTGCACACACACACACGCACACACGCATGCACGTGCATGCGCAAAACAAAACACAAAGCCCTTACCGGACAGCTATAGTCTCATATCCAGTGTGGTCCCAATTAACTGTGACCAATGGCCCAGGCTCATGAGGTAGAGACTTAGCCCTTTATATTAGAGAAGGTAGGGATAAGGTGGGATAGAGTTTTTAGAAAAGAAAGACGAAGGAGAAGGAGAAGAAAAATTAAAAAAAATTCGAGAAAATGTCAGTTTGGACTCAGCAAAGATACTGAAAAGTAGCTGATGTACCATCCATTTTGCCAATTTACTACATCAGATTGCCGAAATAAAGCTTACCTACATCATTTACTTTATATAAATATAACCAGGTATTTTGACCTCAGCTTTATCAAAGTTTGTTATGAGCCCTAAGTAGACCATGTATCTTTTTTTTAAAATTCTGCTTTAAGAATACCATTCATTCTTCAAATTCTTGTACCAGCTTACTAAAATGAGTGTACCTGCATTATTTATTTTAAAATGTTGCCTTTATGTAATCTTAACAAATATTTTACCTTAAGTTTTATCAACGTTTATTTTAAGAAATTTCTTTAATAGACCATTTTTAGTTTTTGTGATTTTGACATAAAGGGTATCACTCCTTCCTTACATTGATTAAGATCTCTCATTTAAATACAAAAACAGATCTTTGAATTCAAAACTAGGAAGAAATTAGCTATTGATGAACTAGGCTTTTCCCTTTCATTTGACCATGATGTTGTACATACCGTGTGATCAACAAATATTTGCTTCATGATAAATTATGAAAGAATTTGTCTCCCTTAGCTTATAATTTGGCTACCAGAAATCCAGTGCTCAGTTTTGTGTTAAATGGCAATGGCTTTTCTTAGTTAAGTGTTCCTGCCCTATTCTTGTTCACCCTCATTTACTATTTTAATGTTCTTTTATGATTTTACTCTGTGCCCTTCAAAAATCTGTTTTGGAAGTAGCATATTTGGTGTATAAATAGCATAAAAAATAAACTGCATATTCTGACATTTACAGTTGTAAGGATAATTCTGTGTTGTGGATGATTCAGTCTACAAGTAAAGTCATTGGATATCTATCCAAATGTATTTTGGAATAATTTTGACCACCCCAAAGCTCTTCTAAAGCACTAGTGTTTCTTGTTTTGTTGTTGTTGGTTTCCCCATCAAAACATTTTTTTTACTATCTAAAAATGCATGATGACTCAGATTGGCTAATTTTATCAAACTGATGTTTTGAAGAACATTTAGCTCTTCTGAACCCTCGCCTACATTTTCTGAATTGTCCCAACCCCAATACGGATTGCTTTACCCCAGAAAGTGCAACTGCCCACCTTGTTTACTTCCATCATTGAGCTTTTCTTCTTTCTGGATCTCTTTGCATTGGCTTGCATGTTTTCTTTGCTTTGCAACCATTGCACTTTGGTGTTGTCTTTCAAAACCTGGCTTAGGTCTCACCTCTTTTGGTTGGACTTACTTAACAAACTCTAAGTGCAAATCCCCTTGGACTTTATCTACTCAGTTTTTTTTCTGTTAATTTGACCTTATTTATATGACATGTTGAAAGCATTCTGAACCCTTTTTTTTTTAATTACAAAAATGAGTTCTGGCTCTCCAGCTAGAAAATGTACTAATTGTTTCTTAAGACTGCATCTTCTTTTCCTTTTTATATTATCCCCAAACCACATAATTCAATGTTCTACGGGATGAAGGACTGCCATTAAATGATGTTGGCTCCTAGGTTCTCAGATGAAAACACAGAATATTGATTATGTTTTGCCTTAACAAATATTTTATTAGGAATTAAGATGAGAATTGTTTCCAGAACATTTAAATGTAACTCACAGAGGTACAGCGTGGTTTTGGATACCATTATACAGTCAGCCATTTCAAACAACATTTTTCTAAGCTGGTTTCTTTGTTTCTCCTCTATTATTCATATTCTTTCCAGATTGATGGAAGCACATGGATTTAATTATCAAGTATATGCTGAGGACATGCAGAACTATAGCTTTTCCCTGACTTTTCTAATGAAGCTAGTTCCTAACAGCAACATTGGCCAGATTATTTTATTGTATTGTGACATTAAACATGGACCAGCAGTGGTCTGGCTAATTGGGAATGATACCTTTTCCCCTCGAACTGCTTATTTATTTTCCAGGAAACTAATTTAGTTCGGTTATAAAATGAAACCTCATAATTCAGTATAAATGAGTTTGGTCATATAATATCGATAGCCAGGCTGGGTGAAATCCTATAAATAAACCAAGATTCTGAAAAAAAATGTACTTAAAAATGAATAAATGCAGCTTTATGGCTTTTGTTTACTACCTATACAACTGAAAGTAACATTGAATACTTGTTGCTGTTTTAATTCGTTAGCAAGCATTATTTGTAACTCATGGGTTAATGGTACATAGACAGAGAGTGTTGCTAAAGTGGTTTAAAATTAAAAACAGTTCTTTACTTTCACTGGAAAATAAGCAAAACTCTTATTGATGTTTAAGTGATAATTTGTTTTTCATTTTGTAAGTCAAATTTGAGTAATGTTTCGAATATAATTTATCCTTATCGCCTATCAAATCTGTAAAGTTCTGCCAAACCATCCAACACTTGTCTGACTCTTCATCCCACTTATTAGCATCATTTAGTGCATTTGAATTATGGCTCTCTGACTTCTGTCAAGGCAGAGCCTATGTTTTTTGTTTCCTATTTGTTGAAATTTTAAAATGAGTGATATTACTCTGAAAGATGTTTACAAATTTGGACTTTAATCTTACGGTCACATATTAATTTTATGAACAGTCTCAATGGCTGCATGAAACAGAATGTTTGGCTTTTAGAACACATTCTGCATCAAAGAATTGGAGCAGTGGGGAGCTAGGATGAAGGAATTTGCAATTCTACAGGAAAGACAACCTACAAACTTGCCTGTGAGTGATAGTGATGATGATGCCTTAATGGATAAATGACTGGGAGCTGCTCTTTGAACTGAAAATAAGTGTTTCAGGAAGAGTGTATGTGGGTGGGGGAGGAAAAGAAGAGAAAGACAGAAGGAAGACTGACGGAGACACATAGAAATATTGATCAGCTGATTCATGATGGTGTTGCTAAACCAAATTATGGAAGTTGGGAAACAGAGCAGAAATGGGATTAGGACATGCCCAGCCCCAGGTATCTGCACCTGGGCACATCCAGTAGACAGAACATAGCTTAGCATTCAGGCAAGAGATCAAGGCTGGAGCTGTTCCTCCATTCATTCATTCATTCATTCATTCATTCACGTAAATATTATTGGTGGTTAACTCTGGCTCAGTCATTGTAATATGCAGTATGTTAGGGAAGGGAATACAAAGACGAAAAGACATGGATTATTTATTCAAGAAATATGCAGTTTGTTGGGAGACTGACATGTTAACACGCATTGTGTGTTCATTATTAACAGACATAATAAACAATTATGTGAAATAAGAGATCTAATTAAGCCTATGATGTGTAATCAAGATAAAATAATTATATGACTTAAAATATAAATAACAAAATTATTTTGCATTGTAATTCAATAATGAGAACTGCTTTAATGGGAATATTTGCTAAGTTCTGTTTATTTCATAGGGTAGAACAGCTTATACTCACTGAAAGGCTACACAATGGAGGTAGCATTTTTACTGAGGATTGATGGATGGTTTCAGAAGTCACTTCTAGCATACTGATAAAGCCTTGGGAGTAGATTCTATCTAAGTATAACATTCAAGCATATATTGGATTGAAAAATGGATTTTGCTCAGACCTCTCAAAGTCATACTTTAACTTCATCGTAGAAAATGCCTCTGTGGTTCCTATAGGGATCTGGGCCAACTTGATAGTATACGGACAGAATGATTTCTTTTCATTATAGTTAGTATATGGACAGAATTATTTTTTTCATGAGTAATCATGATCATCAGATACTAATTATTTGCCTTCAAATAATGTCCTTATGGACATAAATAATTCCTAGATGACAATCTCATTTTTCATTGTATCCCATGGGCCATCTTTCACTTTCTTTATGGATTCTAATTTTATCATTTTTTATTTTCTTCTTTTCATCTTTATTTTCCTTTTCTGACTTAGGTTTCTGTTTTGTTTTGTTTCCCATAGAAACCTTTCATCCTTAATACTGGTCTGCAAATGTTCTCATTTTGCACCTCTGTGACCACAATTTTAGCAATGTTGGCTCTTCAGATCTGCTCAGTGGTCAGTTTAGTTGGTGCTTCTCTCCTCCTCATCAACTGGTGTCTAGATGTTTCTTTTCAACTAGTTTAATAAATTGATACTTTGGGAGATAGCCCAGCTCATCAAATGGGTCTGCCAAACTCCCCTCCTAGAACTTGATGTTGGTTTGAGGTCTCCAAAACTCCGAAATCTTAAATGTGATTGTGCAAAGCATAATGAAAATAATATATTTGATGACAACGATGTGGTTGGTGTTAGATTAGTACTATTGTGAATCACTCCTCATTGATAACACAGAATTAGTTTGGGATTTGGAGAAACCAGTTTTT
The DNA here is from genome assembly GCF_006229205.1 of Suricata suricatta. Classification (NCBI taxonomy): domain Eukaryota; kingdom Metazoa; phylum Chordata; class Mammalia; order Carnivora; family Herpestidae; genus Suricata; species Suricata suricatta. The sequence continues at coordinate 179,213,477 of NC_043700.1, read as the reverse complement.
CTCTTCATTTGGGTCCTATCCTAGAAAGTAAGGAGGGCAATAACTTGCTGGTTCATGGTATGTTTGAAAGGAAAAATTAATTAATAGCTTTACAGAACTTAGAAAGCATGAAGCCTTATATACATAGTAATTATATAATCCCCGAGATAGTTGTTTATGTTTGTTAGCATATACTTATTAGCCGTAATTTCTCACACTTGGTTTTGAGGCCTTGATTTAGAAAGAGTATTTTCTTCCTTCTTCCAGGAAAGTTAGGATGGGGGACAAAACTGCAGAGTCTTGAGGATTAATTCATTCTAAAAGATCATCATTCAGAAGTTAAGATGTCGGATCATGACCTTATAGAGTTAAGGGAGTCTTGCAGATTAGGTAGTCCAATTTTTGACAAGGAAGCAGAAGTCATCAAGTATAGGTAAACTGATAAAGCTGCAGGGCCATCCCCATGCTTATATTAAATGTTGGTCTCCAGTGGCAGCTGTCTTTAAAGTAAGCTTATAAGAAAGTCAGCAAAAACAAACAAAAGCTCTCTTAGAGTGGTTGTTTAGTTATTACTCAGTGGCTTTTATGATACCAGGCATGTTTTATAATGTGTGATTTTCAGTAAAATTCCATATGGATTTCTAAACATTCACATAAGGAAAACCATTATAGGGAAAGGAAATTATGATGACATAGGAAAAAAACTGTCTTGCTTCTAGACCAAAAAAAAAAAAAGTGTCAGAAGATAGTACTTTCTAGATATAAGGCTAAAAAAATCTATTTTATAAACATATTTTTACAACTATTGCTATGAAATGATATTTATGTCCAAAGCCATATTGTGGATTTTCATGAGTTAATTAGTCAAACAATGGGTAAGAATATTGAATTCATCTTGAAGAGAAATGAAATGTTCTGTGTTAAATTATTATAGTTTAAAAATTAACTTTGACAAATACAACATTTGTTTTCTAATAGTAATTACAGCTAATTATAGCTAACATTTCTTGAGTACTTTGATGCATGTACTAAGAATTTTTCATGAGTTTGCTCAAACATTATTCCTGATATCAATATTTGGCACTAAATTTTTTTTTATGAGAGCTTGACGGAGGTGAATTCACATGCCATATAATTCAGTTTTGAGGGTGTATAGTCCATGTTTTTAAATGTATTTTTAGGGGCGCCTGGGTGGCTCAGTCGGTTAAGCCTCCGGCTTCGGCTCAGGTCAGATCTCACGTTCGTGGGTTCGAGCCCCGCATTGGGCTCTGTGCAGACAGCTAGCTCAGAGCCTGGAGCCTGCTTCAGATTCTGTGTCTCCTTCTCTCTCTGCCCCTCCCCCTCTCATGCTCTGTCTCTCTCTGTATCAAAAATAAATAAAACATTAAAAAATGTATTTTTAGATGTGCAATCATCTCTACCACCTAATTTTAGAAAATTCTCATCATGTGCAAAATGAAACTCAGTAACCCGTTACCAGTCACCCTCTCCTCCCTACCTCTGTGCTCCCAGCAGTCACTTTTCTGCCACCACCTACTCATCACATATGGGATCACATATGAGGGACTTTTTGTGACTGGCTTCTTTAACGTAGCCCGTGTTTTCAAAGTCCTTCCATGGTGTAATGTGTGTCAGTATGTTACTACTTTTTATTGAAAATTCTTATTCTATTGTATGGATTCACCCCAGTTTGTTTACCCTCTCATCCATTATTGGGCATATGGATGGTTTACATTTTTTGGTTTTCATGAAGAAAGGCTGCAGTGAACATGTATGTACAAGTTTTGTGTGCCTCCTTGTTTTTTAATGGTCTTGCGTATGTGCCTGGAAGTATAGTTGCTGGTCTCTATGGACACCCTGTGTGTAACATCTTGAAGAACCGCCAGACTGTTTTTCCAAGTAGCTGCACCATTTATCGTCTAGCAAGCATTGTCCTCCTGATACTAGGAGGGTTCAAGTTTATTCACATCCTTGTCAACACTTTTTATCTTCTTTCTTTTTGATTTTAGCCATTCTACTCAGTGTGAAGTGGTGGCCATTGTGGATTTGATTTATATTTCCTTAATGACTAATGATGTTGGCCATCTTTCTTGTAATTATTGGTCATTTGTATGTTTTCTCTGGAGAAATGTCTGTGCAGATCCCCCCCCCCCATTTTTCAATTGCGTTATTTGCCTTTTTATTATTGGGTTGTCTGAGTTATCTGTGTTTTATGGATATAAGTTCCATATCAGAGATATACTTTATAAATATTGTCTCTTTTTCTGTGTGTTGCCCTTTCAATTTATTGATGATACACTTTTTAAAACATGTGCTTTTAATTTAGATGAAGTCTGGCTTGTCTTTTTTTTGGCTGTTGTTTTTAATTGTCATATCTGAGAAACTTGTACCTCCCTATTCCAAAGTCAAAATATTTATTGCTATGTATCTGCTAAAATTTATAGTTTTAGCTCTTACATATAATTCTGAGATCCATTTAGGGTTAATGTTTGTCTATGGTGGTGGATTGGGGTCCAACTTATTTATTTGCATGTGGATAGTAGATGACCTCTGCACCATTTGTTCACAACTTCAATGTCATGGCACTCTTACTGAAATCAACTGCTTATAAATGCGAGGATTTATTTCTGGACTTTCAGTTCTATTCAGTTGTTATATGTGTGTGTATGTGTGTGTGTATATGTGTATGCATATATACATACTGTCTGTCCTTATGCCAATACCACATTGTTTTTATTTCTGTAACTTTGTAGCTTGAAATCAGGGAATGTAAGTCATCCAACTTTGTTCTTCTTTTTAATTATTGTTTTAGATACCCTTGGTCCCTTGTGTATCCACGTGAATTTTAGGATCTCCTTGTCAAATTCTCCAATAAAGGAGTCTGGTATTTTAATCAGGATTGTGTTGAATCTGGGGAATATAATATTAAGTCTGATCTGGATATGGGATATGTCTTCATTGATTCAGGTATTCTTTTGATTCTTTCAGTGGGTGTTTTGCTATTTTTAGTGTGCAAACCCTGAACTTCTCTTATTAAATTTACCCAACAGCGTCATGTTCTTGGTAGTGCTACTGCAGAGGGAATTGCTTTCTTAACATTATCTTAATTTTCTTATTACAAGTGTATAAAAATATACCTGATTTTTGTATATTATTCTTGTATTCTGCAACTTTGATGAATTAGTTTCTCAGTTCTAATTGTGTGTGCGTGCGTGTGTGTGTGTGTGTGTGTGTATTTTATAGGATTTTCTTTATGCAAGCCAATTTCATGTATAAACAGAAGCAGTTTTACTTATATCCTTTCCAATCTGGATGTCTTCCATATTTTTTTTCCTTGCCTAACTTCCTGGGAAAATACCTCTAGTACAATATGGGAGCAAATGTATGTGTTTTGTTTCTAGTTATTGGAGGCTGCTGCTTTTCCCAATTAGTGTGGTCCTATGGCTGCTGGTTTCTAAGCCTACTATAGAGCTAGGGAGAAGAAGATTGTAATAGAAGTTAAAACACTACTAGTCTTGCTACTTTTATTCATATATAACTGTTTTTCTTGAATCAGTTCTTCCATTTTGTTGCAAACTTTTGGTTAATTTTCAGTTTTGAAAAAGTTGTCTTTGATCATTTTTTGTGTTTACTTTTCTTGCTTTTATGGAGTAGAGATTTTTTTTGAAGTTCTGACTCTACCATTATAGGAGTGGCATGAGGTTTTTCATGGAACATATTTAAGGAAAGGGAAATTTTATTGTAAAGCAGGGTTTTACAAAAGTATTCTTTATTAAAAGATGGGAAATGATATTTTCCCCTAGCAATATTTCTCTTTTATTTTTTTAACAGTTATTTATTTTTGAGACAGAGAAGCAGAGCATGAGTAGAGGAGGGACAGAAGAGAGGGAGAATATGAAGCAGGTTACAGGCTCCCAGCTGACAGCACATAGCCCAACGTGGGCTTGGACCCACAAACTGTGAGATCATGACCTGAGCTGTAGTCAGATACTTAACCAACTGAGCCACCCAGGTGGCCCTAGAAATATTTCTTAAAATATTTGGTTCCTTCTGATTTTGCAAAAATGTCAGTTTGCTTAAGAGTATCTATCAATTTCCAGTTACAAAATGATTTTGTGACTTTTTAGAAATTATTATTTTATTCAAAACAGGAAGAGTATTTAGAAGACAGTATCTTTCTTCTTATTAACTTAAAATGAAAGCTGTTAAATTATACAGTATACTAGAAATTCTTAATGTATTGATCATTGACTGAGCTGAGGCACTTTCTGTGGCTTATTTTGTGGGCGAAGAACTTGGATTTCAGAAGCTTAGAACTTCTGGTTGTCAGCACACTCTATTTTTAAACAATCAAAATTTTTTTGGGGAGAATAAACCCAAAGATAAAATGCAGTTTCTTACTGCTAATCCAGAATATGCCCCTGACTCATTCCTTAAGCATCATTCGTAGATCATTGCATGATTCCATGCCTTTCACCTTTCTTTCGCTTCGTCTCTCTCCATGGAGAACAGACTGGAACACTGTGCACCTGCTCTGCCAGTCACATCGCAGCAGCTGAGAAATTTACTCTGTTCTGAGTGAATCTGAACCAAGAGTGTAGCCTGTACGCAAAATGTGTTCACTGACAGATGTGTCTGTGTAGTCTTCTGCTGCTACAGAAGAGAAAGAGAAACGATGCTTTGGCCAATTGAAGTTGCCAAGAAGTTGATTTTCCAATCCTTGGTTCAAGCTTTGAACCTCAGAGAGTTCCTTTGTTAATTTGTTTTGAGAAATAATACAGATCCAGTCTGCAGCACTGTATTGGTTTTATATCTTGTGGATAGGTAATGATCATTTGGGAGGAGACATGATGAATGGATTCGGAAGACAATTTGATGAGGAACTAGTTGAAAATATTTTGTCAGTTGCATTTACTTCAGAATGTTGCTTAATAGAAAATAACCTGCTCTAGAGATTGGTGCCTAATTGACTAATTAGCTGTAGCTTTAAAAATGTTATTCAGCTTTCTCTTCCAAATCATCGTGATTGGCTTGATAAAAACGTGATAAAACTCAGAAATTTATATATGTTTTTTCCCAAATGTCTATATTTTCAGCCTTTTCTTTTTCATTATCACTTCCTCCTAGGGAGAAAAATTTTATCAGCTATCATTCTCCCTTACTAGAGAAATTATCTACTAAGGTAAAAGATTTTGTTGCACTGGGTGCACCTGGGTTGTTCAATCCTTTAAGCTCCTGGGTCTTGATTTTGGCGCAGGTTGTGATCTTACTGTTCATGAGATTGAGCCCTGTGTCAGGCTCTGCACCGACAGCATGAAGCCTGCTTGGGATTCTCTCTCCTTCTCTCTCTGTCCCTCCCCCACTCACAATTTTTTTCTCTCTCATGCACATGCATGTGTGCGTACTAAAAAATAAATGAATAAACATTAAGAAAAGATTTTGTTGCATTGGATCGAGCTTTGGAGGGCTACAAAAGTTTGTAGTATCAAAGACTTCTGTATCCTTCCCCCACCCAGGCATTATTCCCTGGTGGGTTACATTATCCCATTGAGTATGAATATCCTAAATTCTCTCTTTATATAAAACTATCTGGAAAAAAATCATGATTTCATTTAACAAGACTTTTTGTGAATTTTTAGGTCATGCCACTTCTGCTAAGGTGGTGGTTGTTGTTTATTCACAAATATCCTTGAGTTAAAATAAATTTATCATTCGCATATGTGTGTGTGTACTCACATGCATACTTAAATTGGGAAGCTATTCTATACCGAGTTGCTGAATTCAATTAAAGTTTATCTTGTGCAAAACTTTCATAATGGTTATTACAATAAGTTTACGAAACTACCAAACCTATGTTTCAGATTTTACCTCCTCCAGCTTGTTTTCCATTCATCTAGTTTTTACAGTGCTGTCAAAATATAGTTCCCTTAAGAAGATTGTATAGGATCTGTATTAGCTTTTTATTTATTTAAAAAAATGTTATGTTTTTTATTTATTTTTGAGAGACAGAGAGAGACAGTGCAAGCAGGAGAGGGGCAGAGAGAGAGGGAGACAGAATCTGAAGCAGGCTCCAGGCTCTGAGCTGTCAGCACAGAGTCCAACGCAGGGCTCGAACCCACGAACCGTGAGATCATCACCTGAGCCAAAGCTGGACGCTTAACCGACTGAGCCACCCAGACGCCCCTATATTAGCTTTTTAAAAACATTCTTGTTTGATGGTAAAAGAAACAAAAAATGAGTGCTTCGCATAGGGCAGTGGCTGTGAAAATAAGGAAGAAGGAAAGGATGCAGAACATGAAATGGGAAGAGGGCTCCATGGAGCTATCTGCTGCCGGTGTCTGGGGAAGGGACCTGAGTTCAGTCACCACGGGTGGCCAGTAGCGCTTACTCCTTATGTCCAGCAGGATGTGGTTTTCATCAATAGGACAGAAGCATATTTGGGATGGGGGATATTAGGTTTGGTTTTTGAACTTAACCATTAATAATGCTTAGACATTCACTTTTGGATATGCAGGAGAGGTTCTGAAAAATAAAGATGGTTCTGAAAATGCAGAGACGGCTATGATGAAGGTACACAGTAGGCGTTACTAACTAGAAGAAAATGTTACTTTCACATCATTAATCCGCATGGGAGTGTCAGTGGAATGATGAATAAAATTAAGGCTTTATTTTCAGGGACTACCTACATTCAGAGAAACAAAAAGCAGAGAAATTGCTAGCAAGGGGGAGGGGGGAGAACAGATCCACGGGGCAGTTCTAGAAAACAAATTTAGGCTGCACAAATATTGAATAAATTTTGTAGAACTTGGTGAAAACTAGACAATCATACGTAGTTAAATTACATAAATGTTGAGTGTTTTGTTTTTTAGCATTTAGGGATGATTAAATGTCTTTAAAACATTTGTAGGAGATTGGGGTTGGAATTATTTTGAGGAATTGCAGATTAATTAAAACATTTATTGAGTGTCTGTTATGTACGAGATCAAATATATGAATGGTGATCCCAACTTACTTATGTTTGAAATGCATGTTCTGTATTATATGTAGATGCATATTAATCTAGACCCCAACATTAGATTAAACATTGAAATGTTTAATTGGGCAAGTATAAGAACCAACAGAGAAAAGTAACACATTAAGGAGCTAGGGCAGCAAAGAGTCAGTCCCTCGTCCCTCTGCCCAGAGAGCTGAAGAAAGGGGGGCAGTGTTACCAAAAGCCAGCAGGGGTTGACATTGTGGGGGAGGGGTGACTGGTGCCAGGAGGGCCTCAAGGCGGAGAATCAGCCAAGGACCTCCTACCAGTACCACCCACTGGACGGATGAAAGTGGAAAAGGATGATTCCGAAGCTTGGGTGATTCATCTCTAGAGTGAGAAGAGTGAGAATGAAGGCGCACAAACCAGGACAGAGCCTGAAGAATGGATTGCAGAGGAGGAGGAGGTAGAATCACCATGTGCTTGGACAGGGCTGGCACTCTTTATTAATAGAAGTCAATTCAATACAAAGTAAAAATAAAATGGCATCATTTATTAATGAATGTGTGAAGTGAGAGTTATACAAGTGAATTATACTGTGTAATTCGTTCCTTTTTTGGATGATGTATAGAGAAGGGTACTGTGGTAGTTATCAGCTTTTCTTATGAAACAGTAAGTAAAGTAATAAATATGGGTTGAAATATTAGAGTATTTGCTGGGCTCTCCCCCATTCCCCCTAAGAGTTCTCAAGTTGGAGCACAAGGAAGAGAAATTGTGAGTTAAAAACGCAATTCAGGAATCAAAGAATCAGCATTGGCTGGCCGAACTTCAGGTCAGAATAGTAATACAAATTATTTGGATATAAGTATACCAGAGAGGGACCACAAAAGTCTCAAGGAACTTTTTGTCTCAAATAAATCTTGATTTGGATCTTTAGACTGAGCTAGACCAACAGATGGGAAAGTCAGAGAAATACTACTGTCACAGGACTGCTGCTATGGATTCGAAGTAGAAGCAATAATAGTAATAAAATTAATAATAACTGCCATTTATGGAGGACTTACTCACTGCACGTAGACATGTTGTTAGATGCTGTATCCTTTAGATCTATGATTTTCAGTCCAGTTGCCCATCAACTTGGCAAAGGAATGATATTGTTTTCCCCACTTTGAAGATTAGGAATCTGAGGCTCAGAACAATTAAAGAACTTCTCCATAATCATAGTTAGTCAGTTTTTGGAGGGAAGTCCGTCACCCATCATTTTGGGTGCTTGCGCTCGCCCTTATGTGCAGTACCTCTTTCTACCTCCTGCAGGCCAGCGAGCTATCCCTTTCCTTCCTCTCCCAGTTCACCGTGTCCCTTTTAGTGCCAGATCCTACCTGTCACCTTAGCGTCCCTTAAGTCACCGATCTGTTGTGGACTGAGCCATGCTAGAGCTGATACACTGTATCCTTATATGCTTATAACCTTGAGAAACCCTGTTGCCTATGATTCTAATTTAGGCTTTCATTAACTAAAGGCGATATTGATTCATCTTCCATTATGTGTTAAGGATCAGCATGCAGGTTGCATTAGACAGAGAATGTACCAAACAGACAATTTCCTGCTGTCCTGTAGAGTGGCCAGATAGTAAAAAGTAAACACATATAATACAATGTCAAGGAATGGTTGGTGGTTTTTTTTAAGTAGTTTATTGTCAAATTAGTTTCCATACAACACCCAGTGCTCTTCCCCATAAGTGCCCTCCTCCATCACCACAACCTCTTTTCCCCCCTCCTCCTTCCCCTCAACCCTCAGTTCGTTCTCAGTATTCAATAGTCTCTCAGGTTTTGCGTCCCTCTCTCTCCCCAGTTCTCTTTCCCTCTTCCCCTCCCCCTGGTCCTCCATTAGGTTTCTCCTGTTCTCCTGTTAGACCTATGAGTGCAAACATATGGTATCTGTCCTTCTCTGCCTGACTTATTTCGCTTAGCATGACACCCTCGAGGTCCATCCACTTTCCTACAAATGGCCATATTTCATTCTTTCTCATTGCCATGTAATACTCGATTGTATATATACCACATCTTCTTGATCCACTCATCAGGAGATGGACATTTAGGCTCTTAAGGAATGGTTGGTGTTAAAAAGAAAACAGAGATGAGGATCACAAATCATTGGGGACACTCTTTTAGATGGGGTAGATAGGCAATGACCTTCTGAAGAAGTGATATTTGAGAAAAGAAAATATGTGAATATCAGAAGGAGCGTATGTGACGTTGAATGAAAAGAAAGCCTAAAGGCCTTGCTTGATGTAAGACATGTTTAATTTCTCTGCTCACATCCTTAGGGTAGGGACAACAGTACTGTTTTATGACACAGACAACCTACTTCTGATAACTGACAGATGTAGAAAGAGATGGAAAACTGAGTTTAGCTAATCAATATAGGTCCTTGATATATTTGGGACAGAGATCATGCTGTCAAAATTGCATCGAGTTGCTTAGCAAACGTATAGGGTGGTTGTGTGTGACTTCCCATCCCATAGTGACATGCAGGCACACCAGAGATTGAACGGGGGCCACACAGTTCCTCAACATTTAAAAAAAATTTTTTTAATGTTTTATTTATTTTTGAGACAGAGAGAGACAGCATGAGAGGGGAGGGGCAGAGCGAGAGGGAGACACAGAATCAGAAGCAGA
>NC_043700.1:179166890-179203747 GCF_006229205.1 Suricata suricatta | reverse complement strand
AAATATTTAGGTGTGGACTTGTACATATAAACCAACACATAACAGAGGAGTAGTTTATTCTCTTTCTTTTTTATTTATTTTTTCTCTTTCAAGTAGGCTCCATGCCCAATGTGGAACTTGAGCTCATGACTCCGAGATCCAGAATCAGATATGCATTACCAGCTGAGCCAGCCAGGTACCTTGGTTTCCAAAGTGTGAAAAGGGCTGCCTGCTTCTAATTAACCTTTCAGCTACTTATTCCCCTTCTTCATTATGACTGCGGTAATCTAATCAACATCCACATCATTTTTTAAAGTTTATTTATGGGGAGGGGGCAGAGAGAGAGCAGAGAGAGAATCCCAAGCAGTTTCCACACTGTCAGCACGGAGCCCAACAAGCAGATGGAACTCACAAACTGAAATCATGACCTGAGCCTAAATCAAGTTTTGAACACCCAGCCACCCAGGCCATAGCTTCCATGGCATCTTTCATTCAAAAGTGTTTGGGCACCTGAGTGGCTAAGTCTGTTAAGTGTCTGACTTCAGCCCTGGTCAGGGTCTCATGGTTCATGGAGTTGAGCCCTGCGTCGGGCTCTGTGCTTACAGTTCAGAGCATGGAGCCTGGAGCCTGCTTTGTATTCTGTGTCTCCCTCTCTGTCTACCCCTCCCCCTCTCACTCTCAAAATGAATGAAAATGAATAAAATTGTTAAAAAAAATTTCAAAAGTGTTCATACCATTTAGGACTTCGACATTATTTTCTTAAAAAATTTAGTGCCTTATAAATTCTTATTTGGGGTTGCTTCCTGATAAAGTATTTTAAGAATTTTTGCACATTTTTTAATTTCAGGGGTCTAGTTGCTTCACTAGGTGTTTTATTAGAGTTGTTTCAGGAAACGACAGTAATGGAAACTATGGTTATTATTTCACGTTCTAACAAAGGGCAGGTTAACCAGCAAAGATTTTAAGTAGTGGCCACTAAGTCAGCTGGGTAGTTTGTTGTAGAGTCCAGGACTGAAGCGGACATAGCTTGACATTTAGTTCAGTTGTCTTTCTGGAGCTTGGTGCTAAAAGGTAATGTCAAGGCCACATAATTGAGCCAGAACTAGAAGACTAGCCCTCCTTAGGTTGATACATACCTGTGTGGACAAGAAGCAGAGGGGCTGAGCTCAACAGGCAGCACGTGGCTTCTGCTTTCTTTTCTCAACTGATCAAACATGGACCTTTTTGTCTTTGCTTCTCCTGGGTTATAAAGAAACAGAAACTGTACAGGACCCAGTCAGTCTATGTTTTAAAAGAAAAAGAAATGATGCCATGAAATACGGCTGATTTTTCAGTGGATCAAAAAACTCCAAGTTCAGAGCAATTGCTTGAAAGCTGCTTAATAAATTAGTTGTAAATCCAAGGCAAAAGCAAGAAAACCTGCCAAACGTCACTCATGTGAAAAAAGATGCTCATTTTGGATAAATTATTAGGTAATTTTTCAAGGACATCACTTCCAAGGAAGGGTTTTTTTAGTGTGTTTAAATGATTCATTTTCAGCCTCTCATACATTTTTAAATTTTGCTCATTCACATTGTCACAGCTTGACAGGGTTGCTCATAAGGGCTTTTCTTCCCTTGTGTTAAAAGTACAAAGGAAGAAAGTACTTTAAAGTATCTGTGGCTGAGAGAAGCAGGTCTATCACGTCTACAGTGGTCAATTTTACATCAAAACCTTATTGGTCACAGTGACTCTATTTTTTATGGCAAAGATTACTTCTATAATATTAAAGTGAGTGAAGCAGGTGCCACATTCTGTCCTTGAAAGATACGGAGCATGATGCTTTGATGGCAGCTTTGGGGCAGCCTAGTCTCAGCATCACATTTAGTCAGAAACATGGAGGGTCTACGTTAACATGATTTACATGTCTCCCTCCCGTGGAGTCTCGTAGTAAATAACAGAAGTGGGCAAAGAGTCCTGTATCAAGGCAAATTCGCCTTATTTCCTGACACATGCAGTGAAGCTTATTTTGGGATAATGGCTACATATGTTCAGAAAAATTGGGCTCAGGAGCCCATGGTCTGAACATTTCCAGAAAAAAAAAATAATGTATTATTTGAAGGCATCAGAGGGGATGCTTTTATTATTTATACAATCCCTTTGTATAGGAACAAACACAGACAGTCTGTTGTTCCCTGGATCAATAAATGGACTATTGTGGCTAATTGAATATCTTGACAAAATGACATACATTAGACATTCCATGTGGATTGCAAATGTTTACAGTGCTGAAAAGTTAATGGCCGGTTCTTTCATGTGGTAATGCAGCTGAACTTGATTTAAGTTTTATTTTGAGGGGTTAGTGAGGTTTCTAAAAAGGCAGTTTTGATTTTTATTTCTCAGGAGTCTGCCTGCTCATTTATTCAAGAAATACTTGTTAAAAGTCATTGTTAAAGAAAGAAGTCATTGTATGCCAGAAAGAATCTTAGTACCAGGGGTGTGAAAGGTAACTGAGCTCACCCGCTACTTCCCAGCAGCTCGGAGATAGTATCTAGACAGGTAGCAAACACAGATTTCAGAAGAAAAGAGGGATGCTTCTATTTGGAGGAGTCTTCAGAGAAATGTTTAAGAGGAGTCTTAGCAAATGAGTTTGTATGTGGTTTTCATATGATCTCTGGGGCAAAGGGCATTCTAAAAAGGGGTGACAAGTACAAAATTAAAGACATGAAATGGCATCACCCTATTCTGGGCACCACAATGGATTGGGTGTGACTGGAACATGGATTATTTTGAAGGACTGGCCAGGTCCCAACGTCTAGTCTCAAGACAGGCCAAGACATTATCCCGAAATGGGTTGCTTATATTCCCTGTCAGCATCATGGATATTGATCCTGATGGATCGAAGGCCCCAAACGGCCCCAGGTCATTAAAAAACTCAGAAATCAGTGTAAAAAAAAAAGCTAATTGAGGTTCAGAAGTACCACTCTAGTTCTTACCATATTGTGTATTGTCATTGTATGTCATTTGGGGACCCATTGCCCCTAGTGGAATGTCTAACAGTTTGCCAAATGAATCTAAGAACTTTTCATTTCTTAATTTATTATGAGAGAGAATGAGCATGAGCATGTGCAAGCAGGGAAGGGGTAGAAAGGGAGAGAGAGAATCCCAAGGAGGCTCCCTGCTGTCAGTGCGTAGCCTGACATTTAGGACTTGATCTCACAATGTGAGATCATGACCTGAGCGGAAACTGAGAGCTGGACACTTAACCAGCTGAGCTACCCAGGAGCCCCTAAGAATCTTACTAATCATCCTCTGGCATTAGTAATTTGTTCAAACTTCATTGGTAACCCCCTTTCCTGTATTCTGGATACCTTGCCCACCAATCTTGCCTTCAATAAAACCATGTTTTCTTCTTATCCTGTTTCTCTATTAATCTAAGTTTGTCCCTTCATTGCTACCTTCTTTCTTTCATATTCTTCCAATGTGGGAAGGAGAGGGAGATATGACAACCAAACTCAAACATTCCCTTGACACATCAGTTGTCTGTTATAATTGTTTATTCATCTATTATCCCTTTTAAACCAAAGCAGTATCTGCCTTTCTCATTAAATATTTATTGGAAATCTTTTAGTACTGTGCTTCTCTTAAGATGCTTAGGATGTAATAATGAACCAGACAAGCAAAGATGTCGGGCCTCAGGGAGCTTATTTTCTGGCCAGAGGAGATAGATGATGAAAATAACAATAAGTAAATTGTATAATATATTAAAACATGATAAGTTCTATGGGGGTAAAAAAAGAAAGAGTAAGGATCGGGATGGTCAGTGTCAATTTCAAAAGGAATGGCTGGATGAGCTTCTCTAAAAAGGTATAAAATGGGGGTGCCTTGGTGGCTCGGTCAGTTAAGCATCCGAGCCTTGGCGTCAGATTTTGGCTCAGGTCATGACCTCACATTTTGTGAGCTCAAGCCCTGCACTGGGCTCTGCGCTGATGGTGTGGAGCCTGCTTGGGAATCTCTCCCTCTCTCTGTCCCTCCCCTGCTCATGCTGTCTCTGCTCTAAATAAATAAATAAGTAAATATGCTTTAAAAATAAGATAAATAACATAAGATAATAAAGTGTGAAATGGACAGTACTTCAAAGTAGCGAGGGGGATTGTGACACAGACACCTGGAGATACACCTTTGTCTTCTTTAAGACCTCCAATGCACAGGCTCTAAGGAGGGATCATTCAGAGTACCCTAAATGGTGGGATTTCTACTTTGTAGATGGGTTTTCCAAGTGTATTGAATTGAAGATCGAGGAAGGCATTGTCCTTATGCTCAAGAGCATAGAATTTAGCAAAGGGAAAGTAAAGCCATTGCTTTCCCTTCAGTACCCACGGAGAATGTGCCCTCTGTTGGCTAAGACAGAATTGGATTAGATATTTTACTAAGTCTGTGTTTGGACCTCACCTTCCTTTTCCCCCCAGCAGATGGTGAACTGGGTGCAACAGCTCCCCGCACAGCTCCATCTCTTGTTTTGTTTCCTGTAACTTTTGCTGTTTCATAAACACATTTTCCTCTGAATTTTAATGACCTTGTTTTCAAAGAGAGTAAAAGAAAGTGTCCTTAAGGCATTTGTCATTCCTTATTCAGCGGGAACACGGGGCAGGGCAGGAGTGAGTGGATAAATCCACCTGGAAGCTAATCTAGCGGAACACTAGTGTGTGTGATCGGTCGACGGAAGCCATTACAGCAAAGGGCGGTATTCGGGCGTCCACTTTACACTAGTCCTTCTGCTCTCTAAAATTTTCTGAATTTGAAAAATAACAACATCAACAAAAGTTTCACCCCAGTAAGTAATGAACTCTTTATTGACAGATAAAAGCCTTTTTGAGAGAGGCTTTTTTAGAGAATTCATTCTGTTGCTTGCCCGCACTAAATATCTGAAACAGTTTGGCTGTTTTCGTGGAAGGTAGAGTCTCTGGTTTGTGACTTGAACTCCAAATTATAAAATCATTTATAAATTTGCTGATTTCAGATTCTGTTTTAGTTAATATATCAAACAGGGTATTATATAATTTTTTGTATAAAATTGCATTTTGTCCAGATAATTTTATTTGTCCTTATTTCAAAGTCAAAATCAAAGATACAATCATACTAGTAATGATATTAAGGTAGAAAAGCCATTGAACATATTTTGTGTTCAGTGGATTGAAATCAGTTGCTAGATTCCTTTTGTATAAACAGGTGGACTGGGACATGATCTTTAGAAATATGTACAATTTATGATTGCTAATGATTAATCACATTTCTAGGAAATTTGTGTTTTCCCTTCACTTTTCATCTACTGTGCTTTCAAATGATGTGAATATTTGTTTAGCACAATGTGCCAAAATTTATAAAGCCTTTTTTTAATTAAAAGAAGCATTAAAAATAATGGAAATAAAGGTAAAATTTCCAATATTTTTGACAATATAATCAATAATTCAATGCTAAAATGACAAAATGAATTATAGTGTTATTTCAGTGTTGAGTATAAGGAAAAATCAACGCCCCTCCATATGTTAACAGGGTTGTCCCCTATTATCTTCCCTTCGTAGGTTTTCTTCATCATTTTAGATGTGAGCAGGGGTGGTAATAGGATTTGAACCACACAATACTAAATCTGAGCTGTGCATCATAACAAAATTACCCCAAGGCTGAGACATTTGGCAAAAAGTCTAGTTGATCTAGAATCTAGGACCAGAGTCTAAATTTGAGTGTGCTGCTTTAAAATGAAAATATTGATTTATCTACTTTTTCTAAGCTTTAAAATAGGCATCTTATGGCTTTGGAATTAATCCTGTGATTCATTGACTCAGCAGATCTTTACTGAGTATCTACATGTTCTAGTCACGACTCCACGTACAGGATAAAGAGGCAAGATCAACAGCATAGCTGCAGATAGACCAGCGAATGATTAAAGGCTTACGTTTTATTATTAGGAAATCAGTCAGTTCTCTATTTCTAATCATAGATTTCATCATCATAACCACAACACTTTTCCTCCAATTTTGCATTGATATTCAGGTAGTAATCTTTTTTATTTGTTTAGGACCTCATCTCTGCAAAGTATCTTTTTAAACACAGTTGAGACCACAAAGACAGAAACACACAGTCTTTTTGCCATCATAGCTTCCAGTATAGCAGGACAGGGTAGACAGACCTCTACAGACGCCCCTCTGACCAAGGAGACAGTGGTATAAACATTATACAGAGAGAATAGGCGCACCTGGATGGCTCCATCAGTTAAGCATCTGACTCTTGTTATCGTTTCAAGTCATGATCTCGTGGTTTGTGAATTTGAGCCCTGAGTCAGGCTCTGTGCTGAGAGCACAGCACTGATGCTGGTTGGGATTCTCTCTCCCTCTCTCTTTGTCCTCCCCCCTTAATCAAAATAAATAAATAAACATTTTAAAAGCAAAAAAAGGGAGAATGACCTGCTGTGAAATTGGGGGAAGAAAGATTCGGTTCTGATATCAAGATTCGTAGAGAAATTTTCTTTAGTATTATCCACCCTTCTTGTAATCTCTATTTTGATGACATTTTCCTTCCCTGCCTCTTGCATTGAAACACTGCTAGTGGTCCTTGCTGGGCAGATGAGGGCTTAGATTTGTAGAAGAGCCATCTGTTGGCACTGATTGAAGCAGGAAGAGCGGATATAGAGTCGACATTTCCTCTTTCCTTTCCCTTTACTGCCAAACTCCGCACACATAGTTTGCATCCTTCGACTGTTTCCCTCCTTTATACTCTGGGGACTTTTACGCCATGCACTCCAGTGAACCTTTTGCTGAATGGCCACCCTTGACCTCCATCTAGCCAAATTTAAGAATGTTTAATCATCATAATTCTGCTTACCTCTGTGGGTTAAGAGGTACTACTGATAACCTGTGACTTCCTAAAATCATTTTCTCTCTTAGGAGAGTATCTTTCACATTATCTTTTCCTGGCTATTCTTTTGCTTAAACATGAAAGCTGTTTTTCTTCTCTACTATAATACATTTTTTTGGAAGGAAAGAACCTCATTTAATTGTATTTCCTATATTCCTACTTGGCCAAGAATGTAATAGATACTCTACAAATACACTCAGATTCATTTTGAGGGGAGATTATATTGGTGGCACCCATCATCAGTTATTGCTTGAAGAATGTGTAAGGGATGTGAATAGTATTTCACTAATTTTTGTGAGAAATTTCATTGTCTGTTTTAAAAATCAAGTTAGATTTGGGGCACCTGGGTGGCTCATTCATTTGAACACCTGACTTGATTTTAACTGAGATCATGATCTCATGGTTCATGAGTTTGAACCCTGCAGCCCTGAGTCAGGCTCTATGCTGACAGCTTGGAGTCTGCTTGGGATTCTCTCTATCCCTCCTTCTCTGCCCCTCCCTTGCTTGCGTGTGTGCTCTCTAAATAAATCAAGTTTTAAAAAATAAAAAATAAATAAAATCAAGTTAGATTTTAAATCCACATCCCACGACGTAGATGGAAGGTCCAGTCTAAGTTGGGATAGAATTCCGTGGAGGCTATTGAGTAGTACCAGAAAATACTGCCAGGGCCACTCTCTTGGTCAGTGATGTATTTCTTCCCTAGTTCTCACGGGTCCTTGAAAACCTGTCGATCTTTGGCTCTGTGCCCTAATTAGGGCTCGCAGACTTTTGCCAATGCTGAGAGCTTGAGTGTCCAGAATCCTGTTGCACACATGGGCTTTTCCCCTGCAGAGGTCCTGCTACTCTCTATGGATGCTTTAGGGACCTTTGGCCCTTTCCTCACCTCGAATCAAGTCTTCTTCCTGGGTGAGTGCTCTTGATCTTCTAGCTTGATGGAACCAGCTTTCTGGAAGGAGACACTTAGGAACAATGTCTACAGACAAATTCTGCATTTGCCCCTTTAATCCAGGGTTTCTTGGCCTCAGCACCACTGACGGTGTGAATCAGATCATTCTTGGTTATGTGGGCTGTCCCAGGAATTGCAGGGTGTTTGGCAGCATCTCTGGCCTCTACCAAATAGATGTCAGTAGCATCCCCCAACTGAGACCATCAAAAATGTCTCCAGATATTGCCAATATCACCTGGGGGGACAGAATGCTTCCTGTTTTATGAATCACTGTTTTTTTTTCTTTTTTTTTTAAAGTTTATTTATTTTGAGAAAGAAAGAGAGCTCCAGCATGTGTGTGCAAGGTTTGGAGGAGCAGAGAGAGAGAGGGAGAGAGAGAATTCCAAGCAGGCTCTTTGCTGTTGGCACAGGACCTGATACGGGGTTCCATCTCAGATCATGACCTAAGCTGAAATCAAAAGTTGGATGCTCAACTGACTGAGCCACCCAGGCGCCCCATGAATCACCAGTATAATTTGAGCTTATTGTAATATGAAAGACTCTCAATAAAACTATATTATGACAATTATATAGTTAGGAGATACTAATTCTTCTTTGGAGAAAAATATTAGAAAATTAGTTGGATTAGTAGCCAAATTGGGGTGGGGAGAAGGTAATGAATGACAAGGTAGGTGAATAGCATGAATGTGTCAAGGAGATGTTACTCACATTTTACAGAACATTGGGAGACTGCATCCCAGAGCTGCTAACCTGTCGGGCAGAGGAGGCAGGTGGCAAGTCCGTGGTCATCCCACCTTAGGATCACATACTTTTCCTGATTTCATATATTACCCAGCTCTGCAGTTCATTTTGCCAAATAGTTTAGGGACTACGTAAGAACACTCATTCTCTGCTTTGTTTTGTAATACTGTATTTAATAGTAGGGACTGGGGAATAGGTTACAGGCATAAAAATACTTAACTATAGATAAATCAAAATATGAAATGTCCATCAGTTCACTCAAATTTGAGTATCAGCTCTGTCAGGGATTCCTAGGGGCTATGATATTTACAGAGTATCTGCTTAAGAATTCTCAAGCGTAGCTCAAAGCCCAGATGTTTACTGTCTTGCTAGATTAGATTCTGGTTCTTTTGAGACAAAGAAGGCAATTGGAATAGAAAGTGAAGGAATAGAAAATTTTCAGCAAGCCAAGATTGGAATGGGGAAGACTTTATTTATTTATTTATTTATAGTTTATTGTCAAGTTGGTCTCCATATAACACTCAGTGCTCTTCCCTACAAGTGCCCTCCTCCGTGTCCATCACCCCTCTTCCTATTCCCCCTCCCCTTTCAGCCCTCAGTTTGTTTTCAGTATTCCAGAGTCTCTCATGATTTGCCTCTCTCCTTCTCTCTAAATCTTCCCCCCTTTCCCCTCCCCATGGTCCTATGTTGTTTCTCCTGTTACACTTATGAGTGAAAACATATGGTATCTGTCCTTCTCTGCCTGACTTCTTTCACTTAGCATCACACCCTCAAGGTCCATCCACATTGCTACGAATGGCCAGATTTCATTCTTTCTCATTGTCATGTAGTACTCCATTGTATATATATATATACCACATCTTCTTGATCCATTCATCAGTTGATGGACATTTAGGCTCTTTCCATGATTTTGCTATTGTAGAAAGTGCTGCTACGAACATTGGGGTACATGTGCTCCTATGCATCAGCACTTCTGTATCCGTTGGGTAAATCTATATTGCTGGGTCATAGGGGAGTCATACTGTTAATTTTTTGAGGAACCTCCACACCGTTTTCCAGAGCAGCTGTATCAGTTTACATTCCCACCAACAGTGTAGGAGGGTGCCCATTTCTCCACATCCTTGCCAGCATCTATAGTCTCTTAATTTGTTCATTTTAGCCACTCTGACTGGTGTGAGGTGGTATCTCAGTGTGGTTTTGATTTGTATTTGCCTAATGACAAGTGACGCTGAGCATCATTTCATGTGTCTGTTGGCCATCTGGATGTTCTCTTTGGAGAAGTGTCTGTTCATGTCTGGAATGGAGAAGACTTTAAAGGGAAAGAATTGTATATAGAGATGGAGCAGGTGACAAGTTCAAATTGTGCAGCATGGGATGTGACCACAGCACAAAGCTTGGAGTGAGGGACATGGATCTGTATACAGGGATTTGGCAGAGGTGTCTTCTTACACTGCAGTAGTGAGCTCTGACTTTATTCTTTAAGCTTCTGGGAGCCATTGAAGTATTTTAAGCAAAAGCATTTCATGAACATATCCATGTTTCAGGGGGAAATACCCCCATGGGGAGCCTGGGTGGCTCAGTTGGTTAAGCATCCGACTCCTGATTTTGGCTCAGGTCATGATCTCATGGTCATAAGATTGAGCCCTGAGACAGGTTCTCTGCACTGACAGCATGGAGCCTGCTTGGGATTCTCTCTCTCCCTCTCTCTGCCCCTCCCACGCTTCACATGCACATGCTGGCTGGCGTACTCTCTCCATCAAAATAAATAAATAAACACTAATAAAATTTAAACATTGGATATAAGCAGACACAAGTCTCCACACCATAGTGCTAGTGGTGACTTTTCACTTATTTATTTACACTGTTTTTTTTTTCCTTCTAATTCCCAACATCTCAAACTTCAATGCACATTCAAAATACCTGTGGGAATGCAGGTCCTGATTCAGTAAGTTTGAATGAGGCCCAAGCATCTGCATTTCTTACATGCTCAGATATTGCCAGGGCTTCTGGTCTGTGGACAGTATTGTGGGTAACCAGGTTCTAAATGACAGCCACTGTGCTGGATATTGGAAGAGTAAGGTGATGACACATAGTGTTAAATATGTCCCCCAGTGCCTGAAATGTGGGTGCTCTGACTCTGTCATCAGGAGTCCATTTATTTCCCTCCCCAGCTTCAAACTTCCTTTGTCAACTTTACTTTCTGGCTCCGTACAATGACCTTTTGCAGCTCGGAGATCTCATCTTCCCAGGTTCAAGTTTGGTAGAAATACATTACTTGACTCTTTCCAAATAGTCTTAATGAAAAGTCTCTTGGCATTGGTTTGGCTCCAATTAAATCCTAGGCTGGCTTCTGAACAAGTCCCTATGGCAAGAGGAATGTGATATTCCAATTAGCGTGGCCCGTTTGCCTAGACCTAGGATCAGTAGCAAAGTCTTCTCCATCTGAAGTGTTGACACTGAAAATGGTGAAAGCGTGCTATTCCCAAGGGGAAAACATGAATGCTGAACTGAAAAGGTGGTTCAATTTCCACTATATATACAGTGATTGGAGCTGTATCAGAAGTTTCCAAATGTTCTTAGGAATTTTTTCATAGTGCCCCTAGTCCAAAAGAAATATCTAACAGTTAATTTTTTTGGTAGTTAGATCCTAACAACCTAATAAGGATTTATGTGGTAACAACTTATGAAAGTTGTGTTTAGTAAGTAGTTAAGTCCAAACAACTAAATAAGATTTATGTCCTAACCATTAAGTAGCTGTTTGATAAAGTAATGTGTGTAAGTTGAAAGAAAAATAGTATTTTTGTTTCATTCTTAAAAAAACATGATCACTTCCTAAGAGGCTGTGTGCACCTATTGGACTCCACACAACTTTTTGGCTTCAGGTTAAGATTGGATGCTGCTAACCTCATTTCCTGTTCTCCATTGATTTTCGTGCAGTAATTTCCCAAATAGTAAACCCTAATAGTAATTTCTGTAATAGTAAACCCTAAGCCCCAACTTTACAAAGATATGGTGGCATTGAAAGGAATGTAGTGTGGGCACAATGTTCTCAGAACTGTGAACTACCTTAAGCTAATTGTTGGTATTATCTCCAACAGATGGCCAAGTATCACTCTTTTTTCTAGAACTTAAAAAATATTGCAAGAACCCCTGTGAATTCCCTAAGTGCCTCAGTGTACAGTTTGGGAACCGTGGTCTTCGAAATTTTATATTTGAATTTCCTATTAGATATCTATGGAGAGATGGAGAGTCAAATGTTGACAGTATGGGTTGAATTTATGTGAAAGGGGTGGGCTGGTGGGCCATCTCAGCCCAAAGACCACTATGATTGTAGCACGTATATTTCCCTTTTCTTCAAGAGAAAAATGATGTGTGTGTAGTCGGCTACCACACAGCTTTGGAGTACACTATTTTACTCTTCGATGTTCTGGATCCTGAATCTGTCTAACTGATGTCCTCTACAGAGTAGCTCATCTCAGTATTTGCATTCTATGTTTGAAATTGTATTTAAAGTAAACTCCAACATTTTGTAGGAAAGTGGATGGACCTTAAGGGTGTCATGCTAAGCGAAGTAAGCCAGGCAGAGAAGGACAGAAACCATATGTTTGCACTCATAGGTCTAACAGGAAAACAGGAGAAACCTAATGGAGAATCAGGGGGAGTGGAGGAGGGAGAGAGAGTTGGGGAGAGAGAGGGATGCAAAACTTGAGAGACTATTGAATGCTGAAAATGAACTGAGAGTTGCAGGGGAAGGGGGGGGAAAGTTGGTGGTGATGGTGGAGGGCACTTATGGGGAAGAGCACTGGGTGTTGTATGGAAAACAATTTGACAATAAAATATTATGGAAAAAATGAAAAAGTTATATAAATTAAAAAAAAATAAAGTAAACTCCAACAGTATTTTCTGTCTTGTAAGTCCTGAATTGTTCAGCTATTGGCATAAATTACAGAGGTGGGCATCATCATGTATTTTTCATTCAGATTATAAACGCTCTGAAGTTTTAGACTCTATCCCATTAAACTTAACCATCTGTAACCCAGCTTACTTAATAAGGACTAAGTGGAGCATGCTTTTGATCTTCAATGATTTGTCTCCCTTTAAAGTAGTTGCTAGAACATTTTCTCATTGATTATGCCTTTTTCCTGACTTGCTTATTGTTTCCATGGTGTAGTCACAATATTCTCCACCCTCATTTTTAAAATAACTTAAGTGTCGTCTGTAAGCAGTAGATTGCCCAAAGCATATGCACATTTTGGTTCCCTAGAGTCAGTGATCTCCCTCGTTCATAGAGGAGATGGGATGGGTTATCAGCACATCATCACCACACAGCTGCAGCCCGTCTCTTACTCATCATCTCACGAAGCTGTCACTCCTGCAGATTATGCAGAATAACCTCTTACAATCTCCTCCCATAGTCCAGAAAATGAAATTTTTCGAGAATACTAAGTATATCACGGTCATGTGACTAATTTTTCATTAAAAATCAAGACTATTAACAATTATTCAGTTATCACAAATACCGTGTTAAGTTTTTCCTCTTCCAATATCCAAATTATTTCAACTTTTATTTATAAAAGCAAGGTGGTATTAGATTGCTTATTTTCTCTCTTAAGTTCCCTTTTCAACGTCTTTTGATCCTGCGGATGAAATAGTTGAGAAGTTATTAGCACAACACTGGCAGTTGGAGTAGACGCTGAAACATAACATCATTGTACGTGTTTATTTTTGAGGTTTGAGGTAGTTTGTGTCTTAAGTGGCATACACAGTGCTTGGCTATGACGTGCAGTCTTGATGTTATGATATTTTAGGACATATGTTAGTAATGAGTGTCTGTGAGTACTTATCATGTCACATAAACAATGGTGCTTTAACGAGGTGTTGAAAAATACTATTAGGAAGCTGAGGTGCTTTGTAATCAGGAATGTCAACAGAGTTTCATGCACGATAAAGCAGTTTGTGTCTCGCTGATTGTCTTCCTGATGCGCCCCTTCCTAGACTGTCTTAGTCCTTGTCCCAGCATTTATTTGTGATTGACATGTGACAGTCACAATCCTGGCTTCCATTTCTGTTTTTTCCTCATGCAGATATTTGAATTTCTTTTACAGAAAGAGAATGACATTGCATCTGTTGCTTGTTGAATAGACTCTCAGTTTACACTGGCAAAATGTCAAAGCTGTATGCCTCTATGTATGTGATTTTTCTTTTGTACAGCTATTTCTCTCTTAGTGTTCTAGTGACTGATTGAATGGCTGTGTCATAGCAGTATTTAAGGTGTCACTTACTGAACTTGAAATCGTCACTATAGTTCATCATTCAACACTACTCATCATCTTTTGACCCTGTCACTTCTGCTGATTCTACAGAATAGAAGCTACTTCTCACCTTTTCTTTTTTCTTTTTTTTTTAATATTTTTTTAATGTTTTATTTATTTTTAATACAGAGAGAGACAGAGCATGAGAAGGGGAGGGGCAGAGAGAGAAGGAGACACAGAACTGGAAGCAGGCTCCAGGCTCTGAGCTAGCTGTCAGCACAGAGCCTGACACAGGGCTCGAACCCACGAACATGAGATCTGACCTGAGCCGAAGTCGGAGGCTTAACCGACTGAGCCACCCAGGCGCCCCTATTTTTTCTTAATATATCAGTTATAGTTCATATAGTTTATGCCCATATTTTAACTGACATTTTATCATTTCTCTCATGTTTATTAAGAATTTTTGCTTATCCAGATTAAGGAAACTTTCTCTTAAGATATCTCTGGTATACAGAAAGGCCATAAAGCATTTGTTTGTAAACTGAAGCATTTATCTTTTCTCTCTACCTAAACCATCTGAAATTCAAAAACTCCCAGTGAGTATTCTTCCTTTCATGGCAATTACAATTGTTTGCATAAGTTCATTAAGAATCTGTCCATTTTATAGCAGGACACCATTGGAAATACTGGTTATTTTACCAAGGCTTTGACTGGAACGTCATATTTGAGAGTCATGCATAGACTCTCATATGACCAGACAGCTTTAAGGAACTAAGGTTGACTTTATGAAACATGGAGCCATAAAGCCTCTTGGAAATGTTGGCTGGGTACCTTGTTCACAGAATTCCCAGCATCCTCCCCAGGTGAGTAAAGAAGGCCACTTCCTGGAAGGTGCAGGAACTTCAGCACATCTTGGGAACCTCATGAAGAGGAATTTGCCCAGTTCTACAGGTATTGCAGGCCTGTCTCATGGAAAATGCTTGGCTTGGCTTCTGGCCTGGAGAGGCTACTAAAAGTTCAACCTGGAGATTCCTTATAAAAGGTCCCAGCAAAGCAAACTTAAAAAAAATCCTCATGAACAATCCTTATTCTTGCTGAGCTTATGTAAATAATGAGGCCAGGGTTGTTAAGACTGGACTTGTTCCACAAATGCATTGATCTCGATTTGGCTATCTCTGGGAATGGAGGTTTTTTTAGAGAGAAAAACTATGTTTCAACAATGCACCACTATAAATGTTAAATTCTAGTTCTGAGTGTCTTTGCATATTTGTTGTTTACCTAAATTAGACAACTTGAGATAACCTTCAAAGAAAATTGTTACAGTATTTCAGATATACACAATCTTCTGTGCTTGTTATTCTGTGAGAATGATATTTAGAGGATGGGGGTCACCCCTTTCAAAGACTTAGAGGTGGACTTCACAGATACAGAACTAAACAAAGGGATCAGCCATTATTAAAGTTTCAGAAATCACTCTGGAGTTAAGTAAGCCAGCTCAGAAGAACCCTCAACCTGGTGAGGTGATCCAGATCCAGTCTTAAACTGGTCCCTCAGAAAGACACTGGCTCCTGAGATCTCTAGCCCTGCTCTAGCCACACCCTGGAAGCTGGCTGGTCTATGCACAGCAGAAGCTTGAGGAATCACCCTTAAAGTGCTCATAGGGCCCAATCCTGTAATTAAGCCTCTCCCTGACCCTGGAAATCTGTCCCCCTCGCAGGCCTCTAGCCTGGCCATCAGCTAAGTCTATGGCCCGTTCGCCCACCACTACTGCCCTTATGCCAGGATGCTGGCCTGAAGGAAGGTGTGAGTAGTGCTCTGACTTGCCTGTTCTTAGGTCCTCCTAGCTGAAATGGCCTATGAGACAGAAAGGGAACAAAAAGACCAGTTCCTGGGACAGTGCCTGGCCCTTGAAAATTCAGGAGTCCCAGTAGTCTTAAAGTTGGGAAGGGCTGGAGAGCAATGGTCTGGTTAAGGAAAGGGAGTAAGCCAATACTTCCCACTAGCCCCAAAGCCAAAATAAGGTTATTCAAGGATTTGAATAACTAACATACAGGAGTGGGGAATGTTAGATCCTACCGACTCTGGTCAAACTGGACCCTAAAATATTAACCATTGTTTCACTCACCCACTTCCATTCTGGTAAATAATAAAAGGTTGAACAACTGGGTTCTGGAAAGACCCTAAGAATGTAACTCCAATAACGAACATTGTGACCTACTTGTTTTTCAAGATTCTGTTAAGCCACCCCACCCTTTTAATAAGATCTGGCCAAGGCAAAGTCCACAGGTGAAAGTTACCAATCACCCCTGCACCCTCCCCCCTCCAACCCCCCCTCCCCGTGATATCATAGGTGTCTTTCTATGATTGGTTATTTAAAAAGACTAAGAACTTTAAAATAATAGGTTCCCGCCAAAACTAACATCTGTGTATTACAATATAATAGGCTACCATGAAGTGCTGTAGTTGTAATTGGTTAACTACATGATGACCCATTTTGCCTATCCAAAACCCTTAAGAACCCTGACCTCCTTCTCTGTGGGGCTCTCTTCCGAGGACTTCCAGCTACTCAGGAGGGGCCGTTTGGCAGAACTAAAATAAACCCATTAACCAACTCCTTCGGGTTTGTGTATTCTACTTTCAGTGACTCGCACTGGGGACAAAAAGTCTAACAAGAGTTAATATATATATATTTTTTTTACCTAGGTTAATACAAGTGAAAAAGTAGAGCAGTTTGTTAATGTGTGTTCAATACTGATCACCAGAGCTGGATATTGGGATATATAAATTTGTTGAATTGGTAAACAATACTGGAAAACATTAACTTAGATCTCCCAATTTCCTGGTTCTCACAGCATTTTAATTTTGTAGCAGATGCTGAATGTGTTGCCTTTTCAGAAATATTTAATTCAGTCAACAAACTTACAACAATTTAGACAAAATATTCGGTACTAAACATCTTTATAAGATCCACTACAGGATAATCAGGAGATGCTACGGGGATGTGGTGAAATGACAGAGAGAAGCATCCAATGAGTCCTAGAGCACTGTCACATCTTGCCTTTATTTAGAGCCTGTGTGTTTTTTTTTCTTAATTTTTAAATATTTAATTGGATGAAATTACACAAATATGTATGCCTGTGCAATCAACATTTTAATGAAAATAGTGAAACCCCAGAATGTTTCTTCCTGTTCTTTCCAGTAAACTCTCACCTCCCATAGACAGCGCCACACTATTTCTATCACCAGCGGTTCTATTTACTTCTTGGACTTCCTCAAAAATGGAATTAGACAGCATGTACCCTTTTGTGTCTGATTTCTTTCTCTTTACATAATATTTTGAGATTCATCCATTTACACATGTATCAGTACTTTGTACCCTTGTATTTCTTATTAGTGTCCCACTGTGTGAATATGCACACAGGATATTTATCCATTCTCCTGCTGATCTTATTTCTAATTTGGAGTAATGATGAGTGTGATGATTACTTTTATGTATCAACTTGAGTAGACTGTGGTGCTCAGCTATTTTGTCAAATACTCCTCTTGACAGTACCATGAAGGTATTTTTTTTAGCAGTGGTTAACATTTAAATCAGTAGACTTTGAGTTTACTCAAACTCATAATACTCCATATCATAGAATGGGCCTCACCCAATCAGTTGAAAACTTTATCAGAAAAAGACTGAGGTCCCCAGTCTTTTTCTGCCTCCAAGCTGCCCTCAGACTCACGGTGAAAACAATGTCTTCTCAGGGTCTCCGTTTTGACTAAAGGTGACACAGTAGGAGAAATAAGTTTGTAAGATTCAGATGTGAGGTGCATTTGCGGCAGCTGTAGAATTTCGTGCTTTCTAACAGAGAATTAACACTTGGCAAGAGAAAGCTTTAGGCCTTCAAGAAAATGAAAGTTTTAATTTTTATAGAAAAACATACCTTTCCTTTAAAGCACGATGAAATTGTAGAATCAATGCATTCTCAAAAAAAATTTTTTGAACTCAAAGAAGATACTTTCAAAAGGAATCCTTGAAAAAAGCAGGTATAATTACAGTGGTGTGATGCTCTGTCATCATATAATAAATTTTTTACTATATTCAGATGTTATAAAAAATTCTTTCCAAGTTACATAATCACAGAGACAGAGACCAATGCAAATAATGCAGACCTTTAATAATTAAAAAAAAGACAGCACTTTTACATGGAGCAGACACATGCATCATTTACTGTGCTCTGCACAAAATATTTTACAGCCTGATTATCAACCTGTTTTTGCACTTGGAGAGCACAGGTAAAGACCTCATAACCTTCCGGGTCCCGACTGCAGCTGCAAATAGTGTCTCTTTTAAGAGACAGTGCAGCTGGTTTCCTAATGTCTTTTATGCCAGACAAGGAAGTGACTTTCCGTAGAGAAGAGGATTACAGTCATATCCTTGAATGAGGAAACTAGAACCAGATTTCTCTTTAGGGCTTGCAGTGGGGATTCTCAAGACACGTTGCACTGAACTTTAGCTTCTTCTAAACTCAAGTTACTAAGGTTTTTTGGTAAAGCTGCACATTCAACTTTGGAAATAGACAGGGCCACTGAACAATATGCACTTTTCATGATTTGGAAATAATCATACTCCTTGCCTGGGATAAAACAGTTATTCTGAAACCAGAAGAAACTGCGGGGAAAATTGAGCCCTACATTAGCAGCTACTCAAATACCCTCTCAGAAGTTACTTTAATTTTGTAATGAATGTTTGCATTTGCCCTCGAATGAAATACCAGGCAGGTATTATTTTCTCATTTTTATACATTGTATAAAAGCATGGAAAGCTAAATTAAGATGGAAAGGTAATGTTTTACCTTCCTTTTCTGGAAAAAAAACCCAATCAAATATTTATTAACTGCTTTCTATTGTTGTCCTTCTCTTTAGAAAGTAATTTGTGGTCAGTGGAGCCCAGCGGGGAAGCTCCCTTTCCTCCAGATGGCTGTGACATTTGAGAAACCTTGGAGGATTAAAGGCACTCTAGTGAGCACTCACTGCAAAGTCCTGACACAATTTGACAGTCCTAATCTGGGTCCTGAACTGATTGGATGACCAAGGGCACAAAATTCTCATCCAACTGTGCAATCACTGTGTACGTTTTTAAGGGCACTAAACATGTCCCATAGTTTTGGTGACTGTTTAAAAAATATGTATATAAACCTTTACTTCTTGGCATGTGCTTGGAAAGGCTCATGGAGGTACCTTGTATGGCTTTTAAAAAAAAGGTGATATTTTTGTGTGAATGAGCACAGCATGCTATAAATGTCTTTACTCGTTATTAGGTAGGGTTTGCAAACAATCTAAATGGGTAAATAGTGGAGGAAACTATAGAAATTGATCTCAATGAGCAAAGCCCACCAGATCGAATTATATATTGTTACCATCTGCTGAAATACGATAACAGAATTAGTACAATTACTGTCAGCATTTCAAAGAAAACAAATTTTGAAAAAAACCTGCACATGTGAAATGTGTGGTGTGTGTGAAAGGGGGAGGGCAGAGATAGACGAGCAGAAGCAAGAAAGAATAGCATCTTATATCTTCTTTGTTTTAAATGTTCCTTCTTTTGTCACTTTCTGTTTAAAACAATTGAAAAACATTTTCCTAATTTTTGAGTTGATTAAAGTCACCAGGTTTTGGTAATGTGATTTTATTGGTTTGGAAGTTTAATTATATCCACTGCAGCTTCCAAAATTTTCCATGGCAACAGGTGTGTAATCATTGACTGCACATAGCTTCGATGTGTAATGCATTTCTTCCGGTTGAATGAGTATTAAATCATACTGCTTAACACCTCCTCCACTAGTAAAGAGATAAAGATTTGGCCATGGTCTGTAAACTGATCCTGCTTCTATAGATTCCTTTTACTGCAAAGCCATTGAATGGGGTAATTTGTGCCTTTGAGGGTTTTCTGAAATTATTAGAGCCTGACCGAAAGCTAGTTTTATTTCATTTAGTGAAAAAAAAAAGGGATGTGTTTAATTGCTACTCATATTTCCTTTGTTAGAACTTTCTCTAAGAGAATAGACTGATATTACCTTTGGTTGCAAGGTGTGTGTTCACGACTGACGACATCTAAAAGAAAAGGGCATTTTCTTAAGAACCTTGTGTGTTAAGGGCTGCTGTTTGTAACAAACGCACATGGTCTCTGTATGAAGCACTTATGAAACGAAACCTTTGAATTAAAACATTAGGTATGTTTTTATTGTGTATGATATGTGCTGTATTATATAATTTAAACAAACACAGTCTTCTAATACATGTCAACTTTAGGAAGACTGTATAATCCATGATTTAAAAAAAATGTTTTCTTTATTTTGAAAGAGAGAGTGTAAGCAGTGAAGGGGCAGAGAGCGAGAGGGACAGAGCGAATCCCAAGTAGGTTCCATGCTGTCAGTGCAGCGCTGGACATGGGGCTTCATCCCGTGAACCGTGGACTCATGACCTGAGCCGAAATCTAAGAATCAGACACTCACTGACTGAGCCTCCTGAGTGCTCCAATCTATGATTTTTAATGACGTCTAATCTTCGCATGGTTTCTAATATTCCAGGTGGTCTTTTCAGACTGATTTCCACATGTAAACAGCAGAGTGAATGATTATAAGATGCTGTATTTTTAATATATTTCTGATTGTCATCAAACTGTTTTCTTCTTAAATATCTAATGAAATAGATACAGTTTACTTTTATTATTATTACTATTATTTTTTGGGTCACCCAAGTTCATTTAAGTTATAAGCCTGTTTTATACATTAGACTAAGAAATATGAGGCTTTTAAAGAGCTAGCATTGTAAGAAATCTACTTATGTCTAAGATACATAAATCAAGTACATAATTATAAATTACAGTAGCTGTAAATAATGCTGTTAAATAGGAAGCCAGCTAAATGATTACAAAGCTCTATGGATTTTTTTTTATTATTCAGTCTATGTTTTTTCATGGCCATTTTATTCTGGAATGCCTTTCAGTGAACTTGAGATCATTAAATGAAACACAAGTAATCAAAGCTACCATAGGAAGATAAGTTTAAAACGTGGAGTGTAGGGGCGCCTGGGTGGCTCAGTCGGTTAAGCATCCGGCTTTGGCTCAGGTCATGATCTCAACGGTTCGTAGGTTCCAGCCCAGCGTAGGGCTCTGTGCTGACAGCTAGCTCAGAGCCTGGAGCCTGCTTCAGATTCTGTGTCTCCCTCTCTCTCTGACCCTCCCCTGCTCGCACTGTCTCTCTTGGTCTCTCAAAAATAAATTAAAAACATAATAAGAAAAATTTTAAAACATCGTGGAGTGTAGACACTTGGGTTTCTAAGAGACAATTCTACAAAAGCATAGAGAAAGGCTATGTGTGTACTTCTACTCTACCGTACCCTTTTCATCTCAGCCAAACAACCCAGAGCATAATACCATTTAAGTATCATTAATTTTAATTTTAGTATGTTTCCATTTTTAACATGTACATGAGACATGTACTAAAATTGAGATTACCAGTGGGACAAGATCAGATCACCCAGTTACGTATCGGTGCTTTGTGAAAGATCACCTAACACACCATAGTCATAATACAGATTGACCACTAAGGAAGAGGTGAATGCTTCACTCACACAAATGGGTTAACCATTTCTGAAACAGTGTCCATTGCATTGAAAACGATGAAAAGAACATGGAGAATATACTGAATTTCTCCAGACTGTTTTCTCTAGTATTTCTCTATGTTTATTCTAGCTCATATTTAAACTTTTTTTTCTTAAAAGAAAGGGTGAATACACACACCCTTGGGGTTTCTGTGGACTCCCCTTTAATGGATCCGTGCCAGTGTAAGCCATTGTTTCAGTTGCTTGTGGTTGCTCAGCTGTGGAAGGTTGCCTGGAAACGCTCCTTCTTCAGTGCAAAGCTCTTCAGCCACTTTCCATACCTCCTAGTCCAGGGCTTAAAGATTCAGGAAATCTAGCCATTGTTGTTTTCTTTTTGAAATCTCTTTAGCAAAGTAATTATCTTGTACATGTAGGAAATAGCTTCCCAGTTTATGGGGCATGCATATTTAAAACAAAACAAAAGCTTTCAAAAACAATTTTAAAAGTGTTGTTACAAGTTCACACAAATTGAAATTGTTCTTCTCAAGTGAATATATTGTTTCAAAATATTAACACCTACAGCAATCTCTCAGTCTGGAAATTTGACTCTGTTCTCATCAAGATTGCATTATATCCCCATTACCTCCTTTTTCATTGGGAAAGATTGAAAATCAGAGACCTTGATTTGGAATTTTAATGTTCTCCTTACGATTAAAAATAAGTACCAAAGAATAAAGTAAGTGCCACTATTAGGTAACAGCATATGATCGTTAGTCACTTTTTTCTTTGGTTAAATTTGTTTGAGTTGGTCTTGGGATGATTTTGGAAACTTGGCGTGATGAGTAAGTAGTATCGACTTAACTGTTCTTAGTTGGTTTCATATTGTCATTTTCTCTTTTAACATATAACTCAGTCATTTTGACAGCAAATTGAAAATTGAAAATATTTTTGATCTGAATTTTCCCACTATTTGTCAAAATTCCTGGTTCTGAAGTATAAAATGGGAATATTATAGTATCATGCATGAGTTAAATATATGCTACTACATCACACCTGTATCCATGACTAGCTTGAAAAAGAAAAGCAGTACTAGGCGGTTTTTGGTTTTTCTCTTTTGTTAAATGTAGTCAGAAGTTATTGGTTTGTGATATAGGATAAGAAAGGAGAGATGTGCTCTGCAGGGTTTGAAAGACATGCTATCATCAGTTATGTATGACTTAAACTTAAAATTTGTTAGACTTTGGTCTCCTAATAGTTTTTTTCCTTTTTCCAGCTTACTTCAAATTCTGTCTGGAGTTTTATTCATGCAGTGTTAATATTGCCAACAACACACTCATTGACAACCATTAGCCAATTATATAAATTAAATTAGTTATTAGACATTGACATTTCTCTGTAATATCGTGTACATTCAAATTTATTTGAATACATTCCCCCACTTTATTTATTTAAATAATTATTTGTCATGGATGGATTTTAGTTGCTATATGAATGCATTTTTAAGGTTATTCGCAATGCTGATTTTTAGTTTTAATTGCCTATGTGCTTGGCACCTTACTGATTTGGACTTATTCATTATATTGTTTCTGAATTTAAGAATTGAAATCATTGGTTTTCCATATTCTCTTTCATGCTGTATCTTCTTAAGTCTAAGCATCCCTCAGGATAGGTCGTTGGATCTACTCATCAATTACTGATGACATTTTTCAGTTAAGATAAGTTATATTTCAGATATCATACAGTGACCAGATTATAATAGCACAGTGGGAAGAACACAGAAAAATAAAGCAGAGCCTACTGCTACTTATCTAAGCGTGCATCTACTCTATTTTTAAATCAGAATAGTTAATTGTGGGCTAAGGATTATTGTAGTGAATAGAAACCTAGTGTTCTTGTCATTCAGGTGGGAGTCTGATTTTCATGTGAATTTAAATTGGGAAAACAGGGGGAAATATCAATATAAGTTTATCGTGATGATTTTGAAAAAAATTACCAAGGAAATGATGAAAGAATTCAAGTACTTACCGTGTCTCCCATGTGCTTTACATATTTTTACCTCAGTGCAAAGAAGCCCCTGTGATTTAGTTTTTTTACCATTTTGAAAATAGAGAAAATCTTGTTTATTAAGGTTAATTAAACTCAAGTTCCTCCCAGTAATTTCTAATTCCAGAGAATATTATTTTCCACTACATCTCATTAGTATAGGAAAAGATAAGCTCTCTGATGGCAAAGAAAATAATCACCTTAAATAATCTGATATTTCCATGGAAACCTGGAAAAATACTCTGGATCTTTGAGAAGGGTTCTATGCCAAGCCCGTAGTAGGAGAGGCAAAGATAAATTAGGACATGGTCTCTGACCCCATGAAACTTC
The DNA here is from genome assembly GCF_006229205.1 of Suricata suricatta. Lineage (NCBI taxonomy): Eukaryota > Metazoa > Chordata > Mammalia > Carnivora > Herpestidae > Suricata > Suricata suricatta. The sequence continues at coordinate 179,179,975 of NC_043700.1, read as the reverse complement.
TACCCATAAAAATTATAATTGTAAAAAGTCATTATAATCCACCATGATAGTTGTGAAGGCAGGGTCATGTGCTACAGCAGTATGGGCCGCTTCATTGAGGAGGGGACCTTTGAGTAGGTTCTGGAAGGATATATTCACTGGGTAGTAAAAGGAGGAGGGAGATTTCAAGCTAGTGCAGAGGCACCAATAGCTGGTGGGCAGTTGCACTTGGCAATAACGAGTGTGTTTTTGGTAGGGCAGGAAAGGTTCTGGTTAGGTTGGAAGAATCAGTATCACAAAGCAAAGGACCTTGCATGGCATGCTGAAGTATTCACGTGCCTCTTTGTTGGATAAAGAGATCTAGGAAGCACTCATCCGTTACACACTAAAGAGTTCAGATGCGTTTGTTGGGAAGGCTGTATCTGTGGTAATAAAGAGGATATGGGTAGGGGAGAGACTTTTGAGTCAGTAATATCAGTAAAGATACTATTACCTTTCGTAGGCTCTAGGCGAGCTATTCTAGGGCTTCAACCAAGCACATGAATAAAACCAAAGAAAGGGTACTGAGAAATTTTATTTTAATATTTTTATTTATTTAGTTTTGAGAGAGAGAGAGACAGCATGAGCAGGGGAGGGTCAGAGAGAGAGTGAGATACAGAATCTGAAGGCAGGCTCCAGGCTCTGAGCTGTCACCACAGAGCCCAGTGCGGGGCTCAAACCCATGAACCGTGAGATTAGGACTTGAGCCGAAGCTGGACGCTCAATTGCCGGAGCCACCCAGGCGACCCCAGAAATTTTGACACAAAGTCATTTATATATTTTAAAAACACCTTTGAGTCTTTGCTTTTAATTCTTTTTCTTTATGTTTATTTTTGAGACAGAGCATGAGAAGGGGAGGGGCAGAGAGAGAGGGAGACACAGAATCTGAAGCAGGAGCTGTCAGCACAGAGCCCGATGCGGGGCTTGAATCCATGAACCATGAGGTCATGACCTGAGCTGAAGTCAGACACTTAACCAACAGAGTCACCCAGGTGCCCTTTTGATTTTAATTCTTTTGGATCTATACCTAGGAGTGGTAACTGCTGAACCACATGGTGATTTTATGTTTAACTTTTTGACAAACCTTCAACTCCTTGGCCTTTATAATGATGAGACAAGAGAGTGCTTTCTAAGCCTAATAAATTCTATGTTTCTCTCAAAATAAACAAAAAACCTTAGGAAGCTAGTATTTACCACACAAGGCACTCAGCTTCTTCCTTTTCTTCCCCCCCCCACCCCCTCCTTTTTTTTCTTGAATGAATGCATTTGTGGAAGCAATAAGGAAAAAGTAATGACATTCCGGCCAGCTAGCTGTCCTCCTCTTTAACAGACCTACAGAGACTTCAGGCAGGAAGTAGATGGATCATAGTGGGATGGAGAAGGCTTGCTAGAATGAGGAGCTGAAATGAATGAGGTGGCTCTTCCCCAAGAATGCCACGGCACTTTACAGAGGGGGTAGAGATGAGCAATTGGCGAGAAGCAAGAGTATCTGGTGAGGGGCGCCGTGGAGGAAAGGTGTGAAAGTGAGGAAGGGGAGTTCATCTTCTCTTGTAACTCTGGTCATCTGATGGTCTTCATCAGGCGCCACTAGAGATACACAGGAATAGGGGACTTTCCAAACTCCTCTCCTTGTGCATTAAGTCCTCCTACTAGAAAACAGACCAAAACAAACCACCACCACCACCACATCAAACACGAATTGAATACCTTTTAGTTTTATTCTCTGTCTGTGGAGAGCTGAATGGAGGATCCCTTGTACATAAATGAGTGTTTTAGATGTGCCTGAAAGTGAGAGGGAAGGCGTTTCACATTTGGCCTTGATCTTCCCTGTGGAACTTTTAAGGGATTTCACCAACTCGTTTTTGTCCGGGACCAGTGCGGCAGTGCTTTAATCGGAGGAGGGCCTCATGAGTCCAAGTGATGGATATAAGCCTTCCTTTTGACGAGTTAGATTTAAAAAAAAAAAGAGGAAAGAAGGGAAAAGAGAATGAGGGAGAGAGAAAAAAGAGTACTTGAATGGCATTAACCCATTAGTGCACCATCTATGCAAGCAGATGCCTGAATTCCGAAAGTTCGGTGACCTCGGCGGGTTGTTGAAGCTCTCAGGACCTCAGGGCTCTCTTTTATAAAATAAAGGTACTGATTGTATTTTTATTTTGTGAAATAGGCTTTTTCCACTCACCATGAAGTTCTCACTGTGAAAATATGATGTAAATTTTAATGTACTTAGCAAATGTTTTTCTTTTCGCAGTGACTCCTTAATGACAATAATTTTGACTTTCTGTCATCTACAGGGAACATAGTGCCTCAAAGTAGTAGACAAATTAAGAAAATTGTTGAACAGATTGTGTAAAGTGTAACATGAAGAGTTAAAGCCAGGATTTGTGGATCGATAAGTTAGATTTGTTAATGTAATTTACTAAAACCTGTGTGTGATAGATATGTACAGTGCCCTTAGAAGTAATCGTAGTTGCAAGGGAAGATGCCTTTAAAAAAAAAAAGAAGACTAAGTGAACACCATTTATTGATGCTCATTACTGTTCTAAAGACACTGCATGTATGAACTCTAATTTTTATTGTCATGCTGGAGCTATCATCCTTACCTTACAAACAAAGCAAAAGAAAGCTAGAAAGTTTGAGGACTTGGAACTGGCTCAACATTAAGCAGTTCTTACGATGTAAAAAAAAAAATCTGTATTATCATTTTACCCGTCAAAGGTCTCAGTACTTGCTAATCATAGCATATTAACAAACGACACTTCGCATACTTAACATTTGCTATTTCATTTGCCTAAGGAGGCTACTCTTTATTATTATCCTACTATTTGTATAATTGTATATTATTACTTATTTTAATCTTCAACAGATTTATTAATATAAAGACTCCTTAGGTGAGTGGTTTTCAAACAGTGTCCCTAGGATCCCCAGAAATTTCCTGGAGAATATTGTATCTTCATCCAGGTTCACTCCCGGTCTATCTGTTTTTATATATTAGTTTCATTATATGAGCCCATCCTCACTTCCTTTCTTCCTGTTCTTCCGATTCTTTACTTCCATCAATCATCCATCCCTCCAGTCATCTGTCTCTGCATTACACCCAACCAACCAACCCAAGCCAACTAGCTAACCAACCAACGGACTAACTAATCAGCAAATACGTATTGGACTCTCAATATATACTAAGCACTGTGTGTGGCTGGCATTTGCATTCCTACAAAAGAGGGATCTAAAAGATGTCTTCAAGTTTTCAAAACCACAGAGAATGAATTTAAAATAAAATTCTGTTTAATAAAAAGTCCAGATTAAATGTTTGGAAAAACTTTTTTAACTTATATATTATCTTTTTCATTAGAATCAAAGATACGCTCTCCTAAGATGGAGAGGTGTAAATTGTGTCCAGTTTTGAGGAGTTACAGATAGCCTGAGGCTCTGGGAAAGCAGGTGCACTTTCCTTTACAGCACAAATGATTATTTCCCCCTTTTAATTTTGTATGACCTTCCCGCCAGAAAAGGTGAAGTTTTTATAAACATTAGGCCTTGGTGGTTTGATTGACATGATCTGAGCTCACAGTTTATCAGTATGAATTGATCTGTGGTCGGAAGGTCATTGTTTAAAATGAAAAGGAAGAGTTTCTGAAGATGGAAAAAAATTCAATGAACTATATTTTTACCGCTAAATATCTAAAGTATTTAGTACTCAAGAAAATGAAGCTCAAATTGGAGAGCAGAACATTTAAAATATACCAGTATCTTAAAACTTTGGCCTCTCCAGATTGAATGTATGTCACGTTGACATGCAGTAGTTGAGGGGCACCTGGGAGGCTCAGTCAGTTAAACCTCTGACTTTGGCTCAGGTCATGATCTCACAGTTCCTGAGTTTGAGCCCTGCGTCGGGCTCTGTGCTGACAGTTCAGGGACTGGAGCCTGCTTTGGATTCTGTGTCTCCTTCTCTCTCTGCCCCTCCCCTGATCATACTCTGTCTCTCTCTCTCTCTCTTAAAAATAAACATTAAAAAATTAAGGAAAAAACAGAAATTCAATAGTTAAAACAAAACAGAAAGGCAATAGTGAATTTTAAAGTAGGTAAGACCTTTAAAGATTCCACAACAGGAAAACGTCTTTGAGTAAGAAATCTTCAATACCTTTCAATATTTTTTTCTTAATAAGCTTATTTAGAAGTTTTAAAGTGATTTTCAGTCTTAACTCAAAATTTACCATCCATGATACATTTCTTGTTTTCTTTCTTGTCTAGTTCCTGTTCAGTTCTGCTCCACTACATTAAGAAGGAAATACTGAGTAAATGGCTGGTTTCTCCTGACAAAGTACTTTTTGAGGGGCAGCCTAATGAGCATGTGCTTCCCCTCTTCCCTCCCTCCCTGCTTCCTCTCTCACTAGATGAAGACTTCCCTGAGGTAGGTTGAGAGAGGCTGAAACTACACTTGAGATCATTAGACCAGAACAAAGGACATACAGATTCTGCATGAAGAATTAAACCATCTGAGTGAAGCTGGTTCTATCTACCTAACTTAAAACCATTGATGGGAGCAGAGAGTGGGTACGGCAGAGGGGAGAGGACCATAGCAAGACCCTGTTACACAGTCTTAGGGAACTCAGTAAGGCTGCCGGGTACTTGAGAAATGGTGGGCTCTGATTAACTACTTTTACTGGATTCTGAGCATCTAGGGGAGAAAATGGAGCAGCTTGTTTTTCACAGTTTAATTTTCTAAGCCAGTTTTCAAATTGTCAGAATTTTGATGTGAGTTATGTACATTTCAGTTAATTTGTATATTCTGAGAATGGTATGTTTTAATTCTTATATTTTGTTTCCTAAACTTTGTATCTGCTTTCAGTCCCCAGAAATATGTATATTTTCTCAATAAATACACATTTTAGTATCTAAAATACATATGCACAAACATATGTTTTTCCTGAACTTTATCCTGAAGATTTTTCTTTCCTGTTTATTTCTTATAAATTAATTTCAACCACAAACTTCTGTTATACAACTTAAATATTGACAGTGGTTTTTTCTTAAAATTAAAATGTTCCCTTTAAACATTTATTTTCCAAGAGGAATGAAAATACGTGAAAGAGAGATTTTAATGTTTAGAAATCACTTTGGGACTCAGTCTGTAGGTTAAGTACACCTTTAAATAGTGAAAAATAACAGCACTTATGGTCTATTGAACTGTGATATATCAGTGAAATGAAAGCAAACCCTAGAACGAGATTCTGCTTCAGATGCCCATTAAGGGCAATTTACAGTGAATCTCATGAAAAAGTAAAAAATTATGATTTTAAAATGAGAGAATACAGATATGTGTGATTAATGTCCGTTTTAAAATTTGAAACATGTGTATGATCCATAACTATACAGCAAAAAATAAAAATATAATTAAGCCAGAATGTCATTATCAAAACAAAACAAAACAATGATGTATTCCATTAATCTGCAGTGATCGTTTAAACTATGCTAGTGTGTCTTGCCGTAATTATTTCTGCAGACGAGAAGAATCACTTGGAAAGAATTCGTATCTATATTCGCCTAATTTTGTCTTTGTCCTTGGGTTTCACTTCTCTCCCATGGTAATATGTAAACGTAGGGCCACCTGTTTTCCACGGGGCTTTTAGCATGGGTAAAATTCTTAAGACACAGCCATGTATTCTTAATCAGAGTTCTGGAAATTTGAGGTAACTTAATAATAACTATAGTAATAATAATAAATTGCAGTCAATAAAATGAAAGGACTTCCAGCAATATTGCAGCCTTCAAAAAAAAAAAAAGAAATCTATGAATGGACACACAAACATGCTTTGCAGACTTACAAAGCTTTATGAATCAAGTTTATGATTAAAGACATCAGTTCACTTCCATAAGGATAGAGAAAGGATATTTAAGCATAAATATTTATAGATATCATCTAGGCAGTGTGTATTTTCCTACAACAAATTATAGGAGAATAGGTAATTCTAGAGTAATGTTTTTAATGAGTTGGAAATATTTTAGTCTTCCAAAAGATTGCTGTGCGTAGCAGAAGGTGAAGGAAAATCCATTTTTGCTTGATAAAATGCAAAAAAGTATTTTGCAGTAGTGTTCCTCAGTTTCTATTTTAAGTTTAGCAAGAGGGAACGTTGTTTTCTGGTATATGTGTCAAGAAAAATCAGATCAGAAAGGCCATCCTCAATTGATTTTTCAACTTGAAAGAAACAGGGAAGGAAAAGTTGGTTTTTGCTCTTGTCCATCAGGTTTTTATGCCTGTCAGCTTGTGTGTAAAGGATTTATTCTGAAAAGTGGACTTTACAGTGAGAGAAATACCAGGATGGAGCATCTGTGCCCCATGGAGTGTTTGCAAATGGAATAATGCATCAACGAAGCTGGCTTTTTGCTTCCTGTCTGCCTGCACTTAGGCAAGTGTAAGCATCCATTTTCAATAATGGTTCAAATAACTGAAAAAAATAAAGGGTCTGCATTTCAGGATAGTTGGACCATTCATCCACTAGCTCTGTGCGGCAGCAAGGAAGAGAAAGCTTAACTGCCCAGTTTATCATTTTAGCAGTTACTTAAGAATAAGAAAGTTAAATAAAAAACACCTTAAGTCAAATTAAGTTGTATAACCTAAAACCTAGACAGCAACGATTTTATAACAGTTTACTTTCTAGTTTCCATTTTCTCTAACTGGAATTTTTATGCTTAATATTTTGACTTCCATTTTGTGTAATTGTATTTGAAATTGTTTCATGTAAGACGCTTTCCCACTCTAAATGGTGTTTTGAGAAAAGCTTGAACTTCGTTTTCTCTCACGCACGTATGTAAATGAGCCGATGCAGGCGAGTGGCTTCTGTGAGAAGTCAGGTGTCTTCAGTCATCTAATAACTTATTCCAGGCTATGAATTTTATAACCCCAGTGCTCTTCAGTTTAATTTTTAAAATAGACTTTCAAGGGTGAATTGAGATACGAGGAGGTCATAAAATCGGACTGTTAGCTGCAGTATACTGTAAAAGTCCTCCTGGCTTACACGCTAATGTGAGAATTTCTAAGAACTCTTCTCACGATTGCACTCAGTTAATTCATCTCTATGTCAGGTCTCATCTGCACATATGTAGGGATTTCATCTCTAACCTACTAAATACAGTACATAAAGTACTCCTTAGAATGAGTGTATACTCCTAATCTTAACTTTAGGTCCTGCATAATCTAGTGCCAGTCTCTTTGAGCTTCATACCACTCAGTTTACTGAACTTTCTGTTATTCTGCATGATTATTCTGAAATTATTTAAGAAATTATTCTGCATAAGTAGGTACCAATAGAATGGACTTTGTGTACCCTGTGAGTGTTTAACTGCCAGAAATCAGTTCTCATTTTTCTCATATATACGCTGTAATTTCCAACATCTCTATATCAGTTAAGAAGCACGCATGTAATAGAATGTACAATTTGTTGAATCTTAAACAATCAGGTGGTGTTTATGTAAGAAAAGTTTAGAGATAGGCAGGAAGTTCGGGGCTAGTGTAACTCGTCAGAAATGAGTTCAGGAACTAGGTTTTTCTGCTTTTCTGCTGTTAGCATGTTTGGTATTATGTTCAAGTCCAGTTTGTCCTCATGATTGTTACCTCATGCCCACCATATGGCTGCTGCATCTCCAACTTCCCATCCGTATTCCAGGCAAGCAAAATGGTGAAGTGGAAAGGGCCAAGAGTAAAGGGCTGTGCCATCTGGTCATGTCTTTTTTTTCTTTTGAGTAAGTAGAAGCTCTCTCAGAAGCCCTACCCAGCAATCTCTGGCTCACATTTCATTGGCCAACACTCTGTTATGGCTGTCCCCTACCTCTGGAAGATGGCTAAGGAGAGGGAAATGTGAGTGAGGATTGGGTCACTGGATGAGCAGTGCCTGACACACTGCCTTTCACTCACATTCGTCCCTCCCCTTGGAAAGTTCTTTAGCCATCTCTCATGTGCCTTTCGTCCACATCGTAGGTATAGGCTGCCCGTCTTCCCCAGTTCCAACTGAGGGTCTGTGAGCTGCTCTTGATATGTTCCTATGGAATATCATATTTTGGCCTTTATAATAAAAGGCAAAATAGCTATAATTAGCTATGTGCAGTTGTGTCTTAATCTTGAAGTTAAAGACTATATGAATCAGGACTTTCTCACCTGCAAGTGTCAAAAAATAGTTTTAACTAGTAAATCCCATAATTCATTGGTTCATTAAACATGGAAGGCCAGGAATTGCCTGGCTTTGGCATGTCTGGAACCAGAAGCTAAAATAATGTGCTCATTATTAATCCCTGTGTCTATTCTCATTTTTTCTCATTGTTTTCCATCCTGCATCCCTCCTTCCTCCCTCCCACTTTTTCTCTCTCTCCACTCCTTCATTCTCCTCTACTTCCTCTCTCTCATTCTTTATTCTACTCTTCTGTTTTCCTCCATTCTGAAACAGGTTTTCAACACATTGTGTAAAATATAGCTGTTTGTGCCTCTTAATTTACCTATTTCTTCATTATGCCCAGTCAGTTTATCAGATGTTTCTGGAAGAACTACGACCAGCCTTGGTTGGCTACATTACCACCCTGTGACCAGTCACTGTTGTTAAGATTGGCCAGGCCTTGACCATGTGACCATTCTGGTGGCCCAGCAGTAGACAAGAGCTGTAGGATGGTCCCACATAGCCATATATGGTGCGGTGCAGGCAGAATAACAGCTGTTATTTTTCCTATCTTTTTTCACCTGAGGTTAGTGCATCTGATTAAGTAAGTTGGAGCTCAGTAGGTATTGGAAGAGGTGAATGAGTAAACAAAAGACTTGAGCTGACCTGTGCGCAAGAGGAGATAACTGAGCAGCATTTCAGTGTTTTGTGAGCTGTATTTAGATGATGCAATGCCATTTTATATTTTGAATTAATATGAATTCCAAGTAGATGTTATTCAAATTAAAAAGAATACTTAAGAGGGGCGCCTCGGTGACTCAGTCGGTTGAGCATCCATCTCTTGATTTCGGCTCAGATCATGATCTCAGGGTCATGGGATCGAGCCCAACACTGAGCATGGAGCCTGCTTAAGATTCTCTGTCTGTCTGTCTCTCTTCCCCTCTGTCTTGCTCCCCTACTCATGCTCTTTCTCTCCCTAAAGAAATTTAAAAAAAATAAAGTAAGAAAATGCAGCCCAAAATTGCATCCAAAACTGTTACCTCTGCTCTTGCTCTGTCAGCAAATATTTATGAAACGCCTACTCTGTTCTAAGGCACAAATTGGAAGGTGCTTTATTCTTTCGGTGAAGGTAACTGAGATGTTTTTCTCTATACTTAATGTAAATGCTAACTGATAAAGAAAATAACAAGCAATATATAGTTAGCAAGTAAAGAACCATTGGTCCCTTTAAGGCTTCTTATAAAGATGTTTAGTATTGTGTTCAACTCCAGCATATAGAAATAATAATCTTAGGAAAATTAATTCAGATATTTAGTCTCATTTATTTTAACCCAATTAAAAAGGCATTTGATACATTTTTATATCTCCCAGAAAACATCTTATGCTTAAGCATATAACACGAAATAAAACAAATTTATATTTGTACATACTATTTCTCCGTTATCCTGTTGACTGATTCAGAATAATTCTGACATGGAAGGCTTTAGCATTTATTTCTCCTTAATTATTTTCTTCTTTCTTGAATAACTCAGTTCATTCAAGACCTCTGATGGGTTCGCTGTCATTGCTCCCTATCTTTGCCGTCAGTGTTTGGAATGAGGAAAGGAAGGGCTTGAAGCACCAAGGTCTCTTTGTCACTCCCATACAGAGTCATTATCTCTCCAGAAATCAAGTTGATTCTCTAAGACTGGATCCATTCAGCCCATTCTTGAAGGAATAATAAGGCCTGGGACTTAATTCAGTGGGCCTGCCCTGGGCCAGCTTTCTTCTTAGTTGCCTTTTGAAGATTGATTGGTTTGCAGAGGAAGACAGATAACACCAAACTCTTTCTCACTTTCTCTCTCTTTCCACTTTTGGAAACTTGATAGTTGTATATAATAGGAAGTCTTACTTGGCCAATTTTATGTCTCTGCTTTATGTAGTTCTCTAAACTTGATTCTTGAAGCTGGGGAACTTTTAATGGGACTCTTTAGCTAAGCAGAAATCACTTACATAATTCAGCTCTGGATCGTTCCTTTTTCTGATTTTTGAAACAGAGTGATAAGATAGATAAAGATAGAGCGGGCAGGGGGTGGGTGGAGAGGGAGATGCAAAAGAATTTCTAAGACTAGTCATTTAACAGACTGACTCAGATTAAAGTTGCAGTAGTCTTCTGGAAACAGAAATTTCTCAACAAAATTTTTGGCTTTTTTTTTTAAGTGATGGAAAACAATTATACGGTTGTAGTAAACCACAACAATCCCTCTGTATCCTAACACTAAAAATAGAAGCCACAGGAACAAGTCAATGAGCAGGTGTCATGGCAATTACTTACTTCTAGTCAAGTAAAAATCAATTCAAATAAATCCAAACAAAATTTGAACATCTACTCTGTGTTCTAGGTCATTGCTGGGCTCTGGAAAACTTTTTTGAAAGTATTTTTAAAAGTTATTTATTTATATTGTGGGGGTGAGGGGCAGAGAGAGAGAGAAAGCTGGAGAGAGAGAATATGAAGCAAACTCCATGCTATCAGCACTAAGCCTGACTCAGGGCTTGAACTCACAAACCATGAGATCATGACCAGAGCTGAAATCGAGACTCAGATGCTTAACTGACTGAGTCACCCAGTTGCCCCTGGAAAACTCCTTTTAAGTAATATCTCTAAACAAAGCCTCAGTCTCATGGTAGAGGTTTAAAAAAGTAAAGAATGTTCATGATAAAACTTGACAGGTGCTCTGTGTGTAGTAGATATGAGGAATGAATGAAGCCTTTGCTATGATATCTTATCCACTAAGGAAGTGTGTATATCCTGACTCAAGTTTTAGGAGGGCCTTGCAGTCTTGTAAGATGTCAGCAATGGCATTTTTTTCTCTTGTAATGGGGTAGATATTTATGCATTACACTCAGACATCTGAAAAGCAATATTCTATTTTACTTGACCATACCTGGGGCCTACACATAATAAAGGAGGAGAAAATAACTTTGTTAAATAAAGCTACTCCAGCCACCTTTGGTTTATATTGGTCTCTTCCAGATATACACAATTGCAGTTGACTAAATCCTTAGTCAATTTGAAGATTCTCTTCTATGTCAGGAACATGTCTTTTCTCAATGAGTTCACACTCCTCTTTCTCAAGATGGCGTTGAGAACAGTGCTGAATTACCATGTGCTGTGAGAAGAGAGGGCAATGCCTCAGGTCTGTGTGCTGTGTTTGTCCTCAATGTTTTCCTCTGAGAGCAGAGATGTTGTCTAGAGACAATGCGTAATATTGCCCCCAAATATCTTGTGTTCTTGTCCATTTTGGGACATCTTACACAGGCTGTGAAAGATGTTGGTTCTTTCACTTCTGGTTTTTGAGATCCTCATGATTTATAGTAGAGGTTGGCAAACTACTGCATGTAAACCAAATCTCCCCCACTGTGAGCCACATCTAGTCCCAACAACACTGGTTCATTTACAGATTGAATCTGACTGTGTTAGTTCTCCAACAAAGGTAAGTAGTTTCTGCAAAGATTACATGATACACTAAGCCTAAAATATTTACTAGCTAGCCCTTCACAGAAAAAGCGTCCCCACCCCTGATATCCAGAGTCCTTGGGTTGACCTCTCTTTGCTTACCCTTCTTCTTGGTGTGTTTCATCTTTCCCAGAGCACCCAGGAAGGATTGGGTCTCATGCAGCCTGGGCCAGACAGGGTCAGGGAGCCATGTCAGGTATATCTGTCTAGAGATGTCACTGTCCCTTTTCTGTTTCACTGCTTTTTGCATCACACCAAATAGAAGAAGGAAACAAAGCACGAGACCCGTCTCAGCCTGCCCCTGTCCTTCATCTTATCTGGGGGTCTTGGAAGTGGTTGCATGTTAAATTTCCACCCCCTTGGCTGAAAGTCTTTGGAATCTTCTTAGAAACTCCATCTATCATTTTCAACCCAGCTGTGTCCATGCAGACTTTCTTCTTTCCATGAAAGACTTTCTACTTTGCATTTGGCAGGTGGTGAGAACTTTCCTACATGAATGGTCATTCAGTATGTCATTCAGGGTGTCCTCTATGCCCGCAATACCACATCATATATAGCTAGAAATGAAATCACTGAATCAGAACGTCAGCGGGAGGAGGGCAGCAAGCTGGGTTTTAGCAAGCCTCCAGGTAACTATGGTGTCTGCCCGAATTTGAGAACCACTGCTTTGTATGAGATCTCCAGCTAAGACTAGGTGAACTGCATTAGCCAGGTTTTAGTCCTGATATGTGAAAGAAAGCTTTAAAAATGTAGAACATTCTATTCTTATTCTACAAATACAGGCTGGAATAGACTAAAAATATCATTTGTTTGTTTTTTAGTTAAAATTTTCTCCTTGCATATCTGCTCTAGTAATCTCATTCTTCCTGAGGCACTGAATGCCTCCAGTTAGATAGTGATTTACACACAAGGAAAAAGAGTAAGTATTTTAGGGGAGGGGGCAATGTTTCCAATTACTACTCCTGTGAGCACTCATGATACAGATGTATGGAGTTATTGCCTAAAACCAGCAATACTATTTACCAAGTCAGGAATTTCAGCTCCAGACTCGAAGTGTAATACTTCTGATTCCAACATCAGAATCTTCAACTTGCTCATCAGACAGTTCATTCAGACCTGCCATGGGTATCTCAAACTTGGTGGATTGAAAGATAATTCCTTGTATTTCCCCTCAAACCACTCTCTCTTCCCCAATTTCTAGACCTTGGTGGCTAGCTATGCAACTATAAGTATCAGTTTTAGAGTTGGACCGATCTATATTTAATAATCAGTTTCATTCTATGTTAGCATTGTTATCTCGGACAACCAAACTTTCTTAAGTCTATATTTTCCTACCAAAGGAAGGAAGTTACAACTCCCATGAGTGATTTTGGAGATTTGGAGAAAACATCTACCTGGTAACAGATATTTATTATTCTCTATGTGCC
>NC_043700.1:179161164-179166790 GCF_006229205.1 Suricata suricatta | reverse complement strand
ACCTGAGCTGAGACAAAGAGTTGGAGGCTTAAGCAACTGAGCGTAACGTACTCTTAACTTCATATGTTACTTCTACAAAGCCTGGATAGGACAAAGCAAAGCACATACAAGGAGATGTTTTAGCCACTCATACCTTCCAGCCTCATAATCCTAAAATTGAAGGCAAGTAGACTGATGTTGAGTAAGATATACCCCTAGAGTTCAAAAGATCTCTTAGATTGTATCTCTTTCATTATGAAATACCAGTTTGTTTTAAATGTGCCTACAATAGGGTAAACATCTTATAAACCTAATGGAGAGGAGAAGTTGCCTTTAAAGGCAACCATATATAGATTTATTGTGGGAGCATGTTTATATATACAAATATCATTTTCCCATTGCCTGCTCAATTTCTTATAAATAATAGGTTTGAGCTGCTAAATATCATTATATTTATATGTGAAGCAGAATTTGTAATATCAAGTCACTTCTTTCAACTAACACATTTGTCTCTGTCCTCTCTCCTCATGGCATTTTAGAGTTGCTAGGGAATTTATGATCAAAATTAGTTTGGCAGCTTTCTAAAAGATAGAACTGAGTGTTCCTCACTGGAAGAAAATCATCAACTTATTCTATCTCCATTTTAACACTCAAGTAAACCATTTTCTTGCTGGAATTACCCTGCTGTTGACTTGTATTAGATCAGCCTCTCTGTAGTTCAGTTGACAAGTATAATATGAACCCCACTGTTTGGAATGCATAACTCATTAATGTGTGCAATGTTTTATAAAGAATCTATTCCATTGCCTTTATAGGAGAGTTTTAAAGAAACTAAAGTGTTTCCCTTTTCACATATAAGTTCATAGATAACCTGTATTAAAGTCTTGGTATCTGTCATTCTAAAATTACATCTATCTTTTAATATAGCTAATGCATGTGTGTGTTTAATATACATGGGTGCTGTGTTTGTGTTTAGTAAAGTTAACTCCTACAGAATTCCTTAAGGCTTCCCTAGGCATTAATTTACTCATTTGAAAAAACTGTATTGGATTCTTTTGATGTGCTAAGCTGGCTTCTAGATGCCATAGATACAAAAATGACCAAGTGTGACCCCTTTCCCGATCTTCCAGAGCTCAGAATCTACTGGGAGAAACAAATAATTGAATGCAGTTATAACACCATGTAGTCAGTGTTCTCTGGAGTGATACACAGGAAAAGCCCAGACCATTCCAGCCAAGGCTGTAAGAGATGTAGGAGTTAGGTGGGACCATATGAAGCAAGAAGGCTGGGCTGGGGGAAGAGTGAGCAGGGTATAGAAGAAAGAAGCATTAGCAAATCCTGCATTTTGTTTTCTAGAAATTATTGTGTCTGTGTGAGGCAATGTGTATAGCATTAAACTTAGGTACTCTGAAGTAAATTATGTTAGTTTCAGTCTCAGTCCTGCCAATGGATATGAGTCATTAGCATCACTTCTTTGTATTTCTGCTTCCGCATTTGTGTAAGGTGGGTTTTAGAATCATACCTACATTATGGAGCAAGGATTTTATGTCATGATATATGCAAGGTGCTTAGGAGAACGGATAGCAGATACATAGAGAGGAATTGTATTAGTCTGCTAGAGCTGAGTATCAATGTAGCACAAAGTAAGGGACTTAAATGACAGAAATGGATTGCCTCACAGGTCTGGAGGCTGGAAGTCCAAGATCAAATTGCCTACACTATCCTTTCCCCTGTGAGGGGAGGATCTGTTCCAACCTCTCTCCTTGGCTTATAGGTAGCCCATCTTCACTCTGTGTCTTTTCACATTGTCTTCCCTCTATGCATTGTCTCTGTGTCTAAATCTCCCCTTTTTATACTGAATCAGGGTTCACCCTAAAGGTCCCATCTTAACTAATTACCTCAGCAACAAGCCTATTTTCACATAAAGTCACATTCTGAGATACTGGGGGTTAGATTTCAGCAGACAAATCTGGGGGTGGGGGTAAGGGCACAACTCAACCATAACCATGCCCAATAAAAAAGTGCTCATTTTTTATTACACACTAAGTAAAGATCACACATTTTTAAGCCATGGTGGAACTTGGACATCCACAATTCCAACCACCCCACTTTGAAAGCAGAAGCAGAGGAGTGTGGCAAGCATACCCCCACTCTCTGTCTCTCTGACCTCTAAGCCACTTGAAGGTAAGTTGCCATCATGTACTCATGCACTGTAGGCACAGGTGCCTTCAGGACCTTTTACTTTGCTAACCTGCTTATTATTTGTTTGAAAATAAAGATTGCTTACTGAATAAAGGAACTGAAATTGTACTTTAATTTGTCGCTTTAAGTTTAACTTAACTCTCCTTTGTTTGTGGATTTTTGATCTAGATCGCCATTTCTCTGTTCTTTGGCATTGAAATAGCCTCTTCAAGTAGTTCAACCCTTTTCATTGCCTGAGACACAATAGTGTCCTGCTGACTCTCCAACTGATAAATCAAATATTTGGCTGAGATCTCCTAACCCTTGTCTACTGCTCCCTTCCCACCCTGCTTTCCACTCTTCTCCCTCCCCCCTTCTCTTTCTTCCTACTCTTCTTCTATCCTCTTTGCCCTTAGTGTCATCCCTCCTCTTCCTATTCTTTTGATAGCCAGTAGGTAGAAACAAAGCTTCGGTTGTTTCTGAATTTGTGGAGTAAGGCCTTGAAGAAATTGCTATATGGTTTCTTAGCTGACAATACAAATTCAGAGTTTATGTCCACTCAATACATTGATCACTAACGTTCCAGTTAGGAAGAATGGAGCAGTAATGCATGGAGAAACATGGATTGTGATAGGGCTAGTGTGTATGTGTAGAGTGGATATTAAACTATTAATCACAAATAGTGTGATTTCCATAACTTGTAGCTTGAAGACATGGACCATTTTTACACTGCTCATCATGATTTTTTCCCATTCAGATTTTAAGTGGCTTAATAGTAGGACACACATCCATCCATTGCATAATTGTTGAAGGAAGACTGGCATCATCAGTCCTTTTGAGGAGTTTTCTTCCTCAAGTTCTGTTGCCCCTCATTGTATATGATGGTAGAAAATGTACAAAGAAGATTAATGAAAAACTAAAATATGCAGATTCTGAAACAATGAACATGTTCAGCTTTGCTTACTTTAAAAAAACCTGAATTTCTGTTTCCTGGAATATATAGACCTGAAAAATATTTACACTGTAAAATACTTTAATATGATGATTCAGTTCATTTTGAATCACAGAGTATTTTACATAAGTTATAACACTGAGAGCAGGGTTGGCAGATCCCAGTCTAGATTGAGTTTTGCATTAATTTGCTATATGATTTATGGCAAGCCACCTAATCAGTCTTGGCATTGACTTCCTTATCAGTAAAATAAAAATGTTGACTTCTGAGATCCTCTAGAGGTCTTGAAATGTCAAGAATTTACACTTCCATATTTTGAATGGCCCGGTCATAACAACACCATATACATTGTAACTATTGTAAAAGGGTCTAGTTTTAGAGGTTAATTTTATACTTTGTAGATTCTGAGGAAAGCATGTGACAGTGGCAAGGATTGCAAGGTCACACATGTTTTTTTTTTTTTTTTTTAAATTCAGGATCCCTGCCTCCAACTCTTAGGACTCAGGATCCCTTTAAACTCTTAGAATTTATTGAGGACCACAAAGAGCTTGTGATTATGTGGGTATCGTATATAATATATGCATATGTGATAGTCTACATTGAAATTCAGGGCACCTGGGTGGTTCAGTTAGGTAAGCATCTGACTCCTGATGGCAGCTCAGGTCAAAATCTCATGGTTTGTGAGTTCAAGCCCCACATTGGGCTCCTCACTAACTGTGCTTGGGGTTGTCTCTGTCTCTCTCTTTCTCTGCCCCTCCTATGCTCACTCTCTCTCTCAAAAAAATTTAAAATGTAAGATATTTATTTTGTCAATTATTTTAAAGCAATAGACCCATTCATGTTAATATAAGGTATACTCATAAAAAGAATATACTTTTCCAAACAAAAAAAATAGTGAGAAAACCATTGCTTTTCCTTTTTTGCCAGTCTCTTTAAGTGCCTGGCTTTTTAGAAAACACCTGGATTCTTCTGTCTACTTCTGTACCCAAACTGTTGTGATTGTTTACAACATGTAGCCTTCTGGAAGCTCGGTTGTATATTTGTGAGAGATAGAGAAGCAAAAACCTGTGGCATCTGAAAATTCTGTGAAGACAGTTTTGAACCCAGAGACATGTTGAGAGGTATCTCACTGACCCCCTGAGACTCCAGGAGTTCTCTTTGAGCGCTAGCATTCTGTAATTTTTAACCCAAGATAATTCTGTGGTAGAAAGTGTGATAACAAAATTTGGACTTTCTATTTATTATTCAGTTACTCAGAATGCCAATTTGACTTTTTAAGCTGAAATGATATGAAAGACCTCCCGCCTTTGCATCAGTTTTTCTATGAAGTGTCTGAAGAGTGAGAAACTCTACAAATAATTTTCTTCCATTTTGGACATCTTAAGAGATCTTCTCTGTTTACAGACCTGCGTTTGTCCCTTGACTGAAGGCTCCATAAGGGTAAAGAGTATTCAGGACTGTAGCCTATGTATTTAACCTCTAAAAATATACAATGAATGGCCGAACGAAGGGAAAAGGGTAGGAAGGAACAAATGAACATATTAATGTATCTTTTTGAAAGCATTTTTTACGTTTATTTATCACTTCGAAGGGGCACGGTGGGGAGAGGGTGCTAAAAGAGGATCCAAGCAAACTGCTTGCTGTCAATATGGAGCCCAATGCTGGGCTTGAACTCATGAACTGTAAAGTCATGACCTGAGCTGAAATCAAGAGTCGGACCCTTAACATTGAGCCACCCTGGCACCCCTGAACATATATTAATAATGTATCTTCAACAAAATGCCAAGTCTTTGCTTGAAGCAGTTTTTAAAATGTCTAATTCATTCTCGAACAAAAAAATGATCAAATTTTAATTTACACTAAGTACATGAAAATTTATAGTCTCTCGGATCCCAGTTGAAGAAGCCCACTGAAAGTGAATGTATCTATTAAGAAATTTAAAAAGGAACTTAAAAAAATCTCTAATGACGTAGAAACCTAGGTACTTGCCTGAAATGATGGAAATATTTACTTCTGTGTATATTAAGGAAGAGGTATTATTAGTCTTACACACTAATAACCAGGAGCCCTGTTCTCCCTTGCCAGGCAGACTTGTGTTCACGGATCCATAAAAGGCAAATAAAGAGCTCCCATTTCACTTGAAATGAGATCTCCTGGATTTGGTGCTGGTGGCACATAGCAACCTGATCAGAACCTTCCTATTCAGACTCTCTGGGTTTATGTTCTTCCATGGAAGAACTTTCTAACCATGGCAGCACTTTAAAGTATGAGAGCGGCTTGTGAGGGAGTGAGTTCCTTACTACAGAGGGTTCAAGTCCAAGTACGTAGGGCAGGGTGCTGCTGACAGCATATAGGGACCCATGCAAGTTTGGCTGCTCAAGGTCAATAGACACCGTTTCTGCCCTTTAAGCACAATAGCCAACATTCTACATCAGAGAATAGAGGAATCAGGAGCAGAAACCAATTCATTGCCACCAGGACCCTTGAGGAGAACCTTAGCTAGAGAGCAAAGGA
>NC_043700.1:179150888-179161064 GCF_006229205.1 Suricata suricatta | reverse complement strand
GGAAATCAACAGTCAGATGCTTGGCTGACTGAGCCATCCCAAGTTGTAGTTTTGTCTCACTGCCCCTTTATACTATTACAATTTTTTGAAGATTGTAAAAAGATTTGGCTTACCTTGTTTATATGTACATATTATCTATATGTTATAGCTGTATTTACTCTGTTAGAAGTTGAAGCAGAAACATTTTAATGGGTATTACATCATTTTTAAGTATCATAATAAACCCAGTACATAATATGTCCCAGTGTGCATGTGCATGTGTGTGTGTAGTACCCTGGGAGGAATATATATAATATACTACATTATGATATTTCATATAGTTATCATATTATATGATTATATATGATACCATCTCTATATATAGAGAGAGAGAATTCTGGGAAACTCCACTGTGCGTTAATTAGGACATTAATTAGTAAGGGAATGTGAGTGCAAAAGGAAAAATGAGGCCTAGCAGGAGAGTAAGGAGAGAGATGTGCAGACACGGGAAGGACCTAGCATGTCCTTGCTGGTTCCGAGGTGTAGGACCCCATGTGCAAGGTCCAGAGAGAGGCCACAGGAGCAAGTGTAGCCCCCAGCTGACACCGCGAGGAAATGAAGACCTCAGTCCTAGAACCGCATGTAACTGAATTCTGCCGACATCCCAAATAAGGCTGGAAGTGCATTCTCCCCTGGTGCCTCCAGAATGGAATTCAGCTCTGCTGACACCTTGATTGTGTTCCTGAGAGACTTGAAGTTCACTGGACTTCAGACTTACAGGCTGTAACATAATAAGTTTATGTTGTTTTAAGCCACCACCATCACCCCCAAATCAAATAATGTAATTCATCATAGTAACAAACTAAAAAGGAAAACCATATGCTCATCTCTACACTCACAGAAAAAGCATTTGACAAAATCCAACATCCTTTCGTGATAAAAAAAAACCTTCACAAAACTAAAACGGAGGGCACTTCCTCAGTCTAATGAATGGAGTCTATAAAAAAACAAATCGAACATCACATTTACTGGCAATTGTGAATGCAAAGATTTCTTAGCTATGAAACTAAAAGCACATCCCTAAAAGACCAAATTGAAACATTGGACTTTATCAGATTTTAAGACTTCTGGTGTTTGAATGACACTATTAAGAGAATGGAAACACGAGCCACAGACCAGGAGAAAATATTTACAGACCTTATACCTAATAATGAACTTGTATCCAGAATGTATAAATAATTCACAGACTCAAATATATGAAAGCAACTAACCCAAAGGAAGGTAATGACTTATGAACTAAAATTTAAACTATACTTAGGTCTTTAACAGAAAAATCAGACTGACAAGGGAGAAATGAACTCCCAGAAGGAGGAAGGGAATTTAAAATATTGTGGAGATATGAACAAAATGAAAGTGAAGAATACTAGTTAGTTCGCTATAGCTTGAACTTAAAGTATTTGTTCTTTGTCCCCCTTATCTTTAAGGTGTGTGTGTGGGGGTAGCTATTAATCTTTATCTTTCAAAAATACAATAATCAAATGAGGTCATTTATATGAGTCTAATTCATAATTGTATGTTGCCATAAGAGGTATTATTATCCTTAATATATTGTTTTAATTACTATTATGCGGTATTGTGTCATCAGTATATGATCACAATTATTATTGTTAAAGATGAGTTGCCGTATCATCAAAATGAAACAAAGTACAGACAAATAACCTCATAATGTTATTATGACAAGAGTTTTGACCCTGCACATCGCTGGGCGTCCCTGGACTCCACACGATCATCCCCGTTCTAGGACTCGTTCTCTCTGACATGGTGACCAGCTGGCTCTCTTCATGTGCAGCAGAGTCCTTGGCTAGTGAAAAATGTGGAACATAAAGAGAGTGAGAAATAAAGATTTTTTTTAATCACTGAGATTTTGAGAATGTTTGCTGTTAGAGCATAATCTAGCTCATCCTAACCGCTATGTTTAACAAAACAGAAGTGGGAAGGTCCAAACACCCACTTTTGTGCACCTTTAGTAACCAGAGGTGAACACAAGCCTTCTTTGCAGCCTATCAGATGTTTATACTTGGTATTTTGAGTTGAGAACAGATGTTAATGAGGAGGTACAGGTAAGAGTTCATTCTACAAGGGGGGGTGGCTGTTGAATCACCGAAGGATGACTGACAGCAAAATCAGTAATGTCTGCAGCCTCCGTCACTTCTCAGTGATCAGCAGTGAGAACTTCTCGCCATTTAATGGATGTCCGATGTGTTGGGTTTTTTTTTTTTTTTTTACATAGACTTTTGAATATCTTTGTTCTTACTTGTTTATGAGTTTGGTTGTACAGTCTTCTGGTAAATTTCCTACCTGATTAAAATACCCAGAGTTCTATTCTTTGCATCTAAGAACACCAGCTAGCTTTGTACAGTCAGATAAATGAGATTTTGCTCTGTAAGAAGTGAGAATTCAAAACTCTCCAGGGATCTCCACATTTCTTTGATCATGTTTTCTATCAGGAACAAAATGTGAGCGCCTAACCCCAATATATCTCCCTGCCAGAAAGTTGGATCACTTTTACAGACCAGACAAATCTTGCTTGATCAGTATTCATTATTCTAAAATGTAACCTCACTATTCTAATGAAATACAAAGTCTGTTGCTTGATAGAAATGCAGAATTTTCCAGGTAGGTAATGTTTGTGGAGGAAAGTGGCAATGCATCGAATAATTGGCACTATTGATTTAACCTCCACAAATAAGCATCTTTAAATATAAAATACTAACATGTTGTGACAAATACTATCACGGAATTTTCCAGGCCAAAACTTTGCTGTGGATGATAGGGAAAACGATCCAGAGATGAAGCCGTATCAGCTTTGATATCTTCTGACAAAGGGGTTCCAGGGCATGGACTGAGTTCCTAAAACCATCTAGTGGTGAATTGAAAAGTCTTTTGAAAAATACATCACAAAGTTACTATGGCACTCCAGGCAAATTGAAGAATGAATTAGTTTACGTTTTTGTCCTGGTCTTCATGGAGAAGTGGTGCTTCTCTAACATTTTAAAGTTAGAGTTTATTAAAAAGGGGTAGAATTAAAGCTTAACTTTGAAAACATCAGCATATTATTTTTCAAAGTCATAATGGCTAAACATTTTGAAAAAGACTTGTTTTTATAATATATGAAGTGAATTACACTATTCCTAAAATACTTTCAAATGGTGCTTTTGTTTTTGTTACTTCATTGAAAATTACTGAAGCCCATCACTTAATTATATGCTACAAAATTCTTAAAACAGTACCTAGTTGATTTCAAGTTAGGTTTTTCAAGTGAATTGAAACAGAAAACCCACATTCCAAGAATTCATAATCTTACTTAATTTTGTTTCCAGCATTGCCCTTTTATAGTACCCATAAATAATCCATTAAAGGAGAGAAAATACATTGTACCTCAGGGAGTATCCAGACAGGTTGCTTTTATCATAAGTATCTGTTTGGTTCTAAAAACCAAAAAGGCTTTTTGTAAAAACTATTCAAGTTACTAAAGCATTTTTTTTTCTTTATAAATTAAGCCACAGAACTTGTTATAAAACCGTAGAGTGGTTCTCCAGGCTTCTCTTGTTGGGAGTAAACTGGTGGTTTTATAAAACGCATCAGCCGCAATGCGCATTACCCATCCCAGGGGCATCTTGGTGTCCCTGAAATGACTCTTTTCAACAATAGGCCACGTGTGTGAGATGGGTATGTAACAGGCAGAGAAATACACACAGAGACCACCAAGAGAATTACCAGTAATTTCACTACACTAAGTGCTTATTTAACTGCGGCAAACATCATATTTGGAGTAGAAAGTTTGTTCTTTACAGAAGCTGACTGCTTTGTTCAGCAGATAAATTGCTTTTATGGCTGATGAGCTGATGCCTTAGACTGAAGCTGGGGTTTTTAGGATGCAGTTCATTTGTTGAAATCATATTGTTGAAAATCTGAATACTTTAAAGTACCTGGTTAAAAATATGTTCTGGCACGGTTTCTGATTTATCAACTGTAAAGTACTGATGATAGAATATTTGGGTAAATGATTGATGACTTGGTGGTCTTTCTGAATTGTAGGTTGTGATAAATCCTAAACTGACTTATGTTGTCAAGAGAGGTTTCTGAATGGGGTTATTTAAAAAAAAGATAGACTCGGTAAAGATTTCTCGACACCTCTATACTTCTTTTCTTTCCTTATTTGTTTTGGAGATACTTGGTTTCGCAAGAACATGTTCAAAACAGGGATCCTGGACAGCACTAGTGTGCTGACCCCTAGAGGAAGAAACAGGGTACTGAATCAAAGATTAGGAAAGCAGGATTTTCAGGAATGCAACAATCAACCGTCAGTTCCATGGAGACTATAGTAAGCCCCTGTTCTTCAGTGAAATAGATAGTAAACTATTGTCAACATGACACGTTTATATCTAATAATTAAGAGGCATATATGAATGCTTTCTTGCTCATACCATGTGAATTTCTTATGACTTCGTCCAGTTTGAGAGTCTATGTTGCAAACAGAAACCTGATTAGATTTCATTGCTTCTGGTCCCCTCAATATCCTGATACCTGCGAGTGAGTTCTGAAGCAGTGGGAAGCCAGATGAATGTGCATGATTGTCTTCTGATGTTGGCATGATCACCGGTAGTTAGCACGTCTTCCCATATATAGGTGTGCTTTTGAATCTTGAAAATCTTTAAAATTTTGACCATTTGATTTTTTTTGTTTTATTTTCACCCTGTTGATCGAGTTTGAGAACCCACTCTGCCTTGTTTGGGGTTCCCCTGGCTCTGTTTCATAGAGCTGACAACACGTGCGTGTGTCCCTAGGAATGCAAAATAAATGACTAAGCCATTGAGTTATAAGGCTTCCAGAGACCACAGTTCAGGCTTGCCTTTCATCATGCTGCTGCTTCGTTCATGCTCTTCTTTCTGCAAAAAAAGAGGATGAAGCCGTCATCATTTCTTTAGACTTTGAAAGCTTATGCTCATTACTGACAATTCATGGCTTGTCAAGCAGAACTAGGATTAGCTGTTTTGCCTCACGAGCCACGTGCATCAACATTTGCTATATTGGTGATCACAAGGACAGAGAGCCGCGCTCTTTATTGGAACAGCCCACAGGGCTGAATCAATCACGTCCTGTTGTGCTTGGATCTGTATGCAGATTGCCTTGGCAGCAAGAGTTTATAAAATACGGTTGGGGTGGTATTATTTTATTATGATTATGACGACTTTTTCTCAGTTGTATTAGCATTAGCCTCAAACTGCACAATAAAAGAATTCTTGGTGACAGTAGTAGGAAGTGTGAGAACTGCCATCATTTGACTACTTCAGATGACATACTAAGTAAGAATCCTTGGATTAAAGTCAGGCAAGTATAAAGGGTTTTCAATGAAAAAAAAAAAAACCATAGGAAAGGAATTTGAAAAATATATGGCTACTGAGGAAAATAAAGCTTCATAAAATTTTTTACAGCATAAATGCCAGCAGTTTGTGATTTAAAAAAATGAACTCTCAATCTTCCCTTAGAAATGTGTATATAACTTTATTAAAGTTTCCCTTAAAAATCTTCGAAATTCTGTTAGGAGGTCAAAATCCTGCTTAGAGTGTTGGTTGGATTACTATTCAGAAAAGAAGGTTTAACCCCCATAGATGTGTTCATAGCATTACACCTCTCCAAAAAAATCTACTAAGCTTGCCTTTTTAGATTAGCCTTTTTTAAAGCACTATGTCCCTTTTAAATTGAAGACTGCTGTGCACATATCATGTTATTCTTCAAACTGTAAGATGGCTTGGAGCGATCCAACGCTTCCTAAAGCACTGTAGCTTCTGCCTTTTTCATGCTACCCAAGATTAAATCCATTAGACGTCTACAAGAAGTGTCTTATTGTGCCTCTAGACTGTCAGCATACTGCATTCCTATAATCAGCCAGAAGGCGTTTTTACAAAAGCACCTTTCAAGATCTATTCTTGAAAAGGCATTTGTGTACTCGTTATGCAGTCTTTCATTTGTCAGTAGTGGGTCTGTAAATAAAGCACTAAGGTCTAATACTGTAGTCGCTGATGGTAGTAATGTTGGATGGAGTAATTTATTTTTCTTTACAGATCTTGATAGTTCATAGCCAGTCATGAAGAAAATCTCAAGGCTTTGTTGGTGGCGTTTGGCGGGTGGTGGGTGGGCTTTTTGGCGACTAAGCCGTGATGGCTCAGAGGTTCTCGGAGCAAAGTGTTGCTTTTGATATGTACACCCATCTGTCCATCCTGGACATCTTTGACTCTACGATAAGCAATATGGAAATCTGTTTACCTTAAGTATATGACCATATTGCCATTTTCATTACATAATTGCAATGTTTATATATACTCTAAACGTTAAACACTTATGAGTGGATATTTTGCTGGATAACAAAGTTAGAACGTTCTTAATTTGTTTTTTTTAATTTTAGAGAGAGAGAGCATGGGAGAGGGACAGAGGAATAGAGAAAGAGAGAAAATCTCAACCTGGCTCCATGCTCAGCACGGAGCTTGATGCAGGGCTCAATCTCCCAACCCTCGGATCATGACTTGGACTGAAATCAAGAGTTGGACGCTCAACTGACTGAGCCACCCAGGTGCCCTTGAAGGTTATTTCTGAGCTGATTAAGTGGACTTTTGTTGGCCCATTTCAGTATAAGGAGATACATGCAGAGATTTGGAGGAGGAGGAGAACATGGGTGTGGGGAGATGCAACATAGTTTGGATAGTTGTTTGGCCAGGTGTCTGTAGTGGACAGTGTTTCTGAAGATAAAGGTGATTAAAGACCTGAACCAAAAGATTTTGGATTTTATCCTGAAGGCATTAAAAACCTTTGAGGGATTTTTCTTTTTTCAGGAGATAAGTAATGTGATTTGAGATCCCTGCTAGGCAGAGCATTTCAGCAACAGTATGGAGGTAAACCGTTATTTTACTCTCTTCCTTGATCAGTTTGATAAGCATTGCATCATTAGATTGCAAATAAAAGTGTTTATTTTACCTTTGTAGTGTCTATACATTAGCTCTTAGGAGAGATCATTAAACTTTAAAATTTTAACCAGTTAACTGCTGTCATGTAAACCAAACCTTAACTGATGAAAATACGAATCCCATAGTAAATTAAACCCTGACTTTTTAAAAATGTTTATTTATATTTAAGAGGGAGACAGAGACAGAGGAGTGGCAGAGAGAGGCGGAGGTAGAATATGAAGCAGGCTCCGGGCTCTGAGCTGTCAGCACAGATCCCAGCACGGAGCTCAAACCAATGAGCCGTGAGATAATGATCTGAACCAAAGTCAGATGCATAACCAATTAAGCCACCAGGCACCCCAAACCCTGACTTTATACCTTCATTAAAACTCAATTATAGAAGTTTTAAGAAGAAAGCTAACAACAACAACAGAAACCCTACGTTCTTCCAAGTAATTTATTGTATGATGCTGGAATTTTTGAAACAGCTTGGACAAGATTGTTTTGTTTTTTTAATGTCAAACTATATAAGAAAATTAATTAGTATAAGTAAAATAACATTTTTGAAAGATGAATCATGAAGATTAAACTAACTGTAGTAAATATTAAAAAGTACTCCCAAAATACATTTTATTATCTTTGCATCCATATGCATACCTTTGAAATAATTTGGCATAATGCATGCAATTACAAAAACAAAAGTAGATCACAGCTTTAAATCCTTGACCTTGAATATAGTAGGTATTTAATAAATGTTTTATGTGTGAATGTATATATTTAGCAAACACCATGTAGGCCCCTATGTGTACAAGATACTGTTCCTAGCACTTTTTTTAGTGTTTATTTGTTTATTTTGAGAGAGGTAGAGCCTGGGAGGGACAGAGTGAGGTGAGGAGAAAGAATCCTAAGCTGGCTCTGCATTGTCAACAGATGTGGGGCTTGATCTCATGAACCATGAGATGATGTTCTGAGCCAAAATCAGGAGTTGGATGCTTAACCAAATGAGCCTCCCAGGTCCCCCCCTCAGTACTTCTTTAACTTGTTTAATTAAAAGAATGAATAAAAATGAACACAACATGCTTATCAAATAGATCATTAATGCTCAAACATGTTTCCTCATTCTTGAGAGACTGATCACACTGTTGCCTCATATGCCAGGTTTCCTATGGACCTCTCAACTGTTCGTAAAGGGGCGAGACATGTTTTACATTGGGTTCTTTTCACATACATATCATATCATGTTCGTAACAATCCTGCACCTGGGCGTTGTTATTATCAGAGACATTAATAGTTTGCAAAAGAAAGAAGAGAAGGAATCTTTTCTTCTGAAATCGAATCACTCTATCGTTTTCTTGTCTTTAAATTTTAGTTTATTATGGTAAGGACACAACACGACATCTGCTCTCCATAAATTTTGAAGCATCCTGTATGGTATCGTTGATAAAAGATAGAGTGTTGTACAGCAGATCTCTAGAAATTACTCGTCTTGCTGAATTGAAACTTTCTGCTGGGCTTCGTACCTCCGCAGTTTCCCCCTGCTAGCATCTGGCAACCATGACGCTTCTCTCTGAGCCTATAGATTCGACTCTTTTAGATGACTCAAGTAAGTGGAATCATGCAGCATTTGTCTTTTTGCGGCTGACTGACTCACTTACTGTGATGTCCTTAAGGTTCATTCATGTTGCAAATGTCAGGGTTTCCATGTTTCCCTCCCCTATTTTTATAAAGGCTGAATAATACTCGGTTGTACACATATACCACATGCTCTTTATCTATTCATCTGTCAGTGGACATTCAGGTTGTTTCCTTGTCTTGGCTACTGTGAAATGAATTGTGCTGAAGTAGACATAGCTGTGCTGATATCTCTTTGAGATCCTGATTTCAGTTCTTTTGAATAGGTGCCTAGAGTAAGATTGCTGGATCCTACAGTAGTTCTAGTTTTAATATTTGAGGAACTTGCATACCGTGTTCTGCAGCCGCTACACC
Source organism: Suricata suricatta (assembly GCF_006229205.1). Lineage (NCBI taxonomy): Eukaryota > Metazoa > Chordata > Mammalia > Carnivora > Herpestidae > Suricata > Suricata suricatta. Next base: position 179,152,098 of record NC_043700.1, on the reverse strand, counting down.
GTTTTGCATTCTCAGGCGGTGTACAAGAGTTCCACCAGAGTGGTGGAGCGTGGTAATGAACAAGAGCTAGGCGTTGAGGACCTAGGAAAGACTGGGAAAGCAACTGAGGAGGTGAGTGTTTCAAGAAAAATCAGGTGTTTTGTTGGTTTTGTTTTCTGCAGAGAGGTCAAAAGAGAGAAAGCGTCTTTGCATTGGGTTTGGCAGAAGTGGCTTTCCTTGCCCCAGCTGAGCGTTCACAGTTCCATCTCAAGCGGGTTCGAGAATATGGGATGTAAAGAGGTAGAGACAGGTGGTACAAATGAGTCAGAATTTGGGGGTTGAAAGGAGGACAGAGAATTAAGTCTTTAACAGTAACAGTTACTGTCAAAAGAGGTAGAGGTGAGATGCTGGGGTAGTTCAGTCAGTTAAGTGTCTGGCTTCAGCTCAGGTCATGATCTCACGCTTCGTGGGGTCCAGCCTCGCGTTGGGTTCTGTGCTGACAGCTCAGAGCCTGGAGCCTGCTTCTGATTCTGTGTTTCCCTCTCTCTCTGACCCTCCTCTGCTCAAAGTGTCTGTCTCTCAGAAATAAATAAAAAACACAAAAAAATTAAAAAAAGAGGTAGAGGTAACAGTATGGCCAGAGTTTGGGGGAAGGGGATGCTTTGAATACTGTAAATTGGATTATCTTTTATATCTAGACTTTCTCATGGGACTTTATTCTCTGATTGCCATAGAGTGTTCTCTGATTTTCTTATCCAAGTGTGTACTGTTTTTTTAATCCCCATTTCCAAAAAAAATAAAAATTAAAAAAGACATCCCCATTGCCAATATTAATAACATACTATTCATTTGTATATGGTTCTAGATCTTAGTTCTGTTTATACATGTATTTCACCTGCTAGTTTCTGGGTTTCTGTGTCAGTTATAAGTTGTAATTTCCAGAAATCCTGGAAGCAGGTGTATTTACTTGTATAACATCTGGGATATATTTCAATTTATGTTTAGCTCAGTAAATAATATCCAAAGTTTGGATAATGCAAAATCCTAATGGTATTATAGATTGATTAGTTATATTTTAAATTAATTCATAATTTTACCCATGGTGAATATATGCAGTTATCACTGAACATTAAATAAAGGATTAATTTTAGAGTAATACAGATGTACTTTGTGCATATGAACAGTCTTATAAAAAAGTAGTGTAATGTTAAACTGACTAATGAAAAATATT
>NC_043700.1:179149710-179150788 GCF_006229205.1 Suricata suricatta | reverse complement strand
GGTATTTGATTTTGAAAGAAATGAGCAAATGTGACTTTCTGGGAGAAGAAAGGGAATGGAGAAGTGTGTTATTGTTCAAAGATGGGAATTGAGATTTGCTCACTTATAGAAAGGGGCTAGTAGAGAGCCCCTAGAGGTAGAGGAGAAGATGTCCATAGACATCTCCAGGATTCTGGAAAGGTAAGAGGAAAGCAGAGTGCAGAAGGGAGGGGAAAAAAGGGGCCATCAGAGATTTATCAGAGACTGATAAATCGTGTTCCAGGGTGGTGACCATAAATTTTACATAGATGCTAATCAACTCTGAGATTATTTCATGGGTGCTCAGCAGCCAAAATGCATGTACAGAGAACATGAGGAGCTGGATTCATTTAGGGGGACGATTTTAGGGCATGGGCAACAAAAACACAAAGGGACAGATGGTTTTAGATTATTAGTAGGAATATGGTAGCAAGGATGAAGCATTGAATCCAAGCTGGATGGGTTTCATTTTGATCCTTTATTTAATCTTCCTCCATTTTCATCTTCTGAATAAGGATGCAATTGAAGTCAGAAAGGCATGTAGAAAGGAAGAAAGTAGAAGAAATGGTTGGTAAAGGATGAATGATTCTTCCATCTCATCACGCCTTTCACCACAGCACTCATTGTTGAGGGAATGTTGTCTCTCCATTCATTTCTTGGGAAGATCTAAGTTAATCGTGTTGCTCAGAGCTGGACATTTGTCAAAGCAAATTTTGCGATCTGACTAGAATATTGTACCTCAAAAGCAAGAGCCGATCTTGTTGATTCTTCTGTTACTAACTGCCTTCTGGCATTTTCCTTCTTCATTTGCTTGCCCTCCTGTTGGTTAAATGTTCTCATGCCTCTTTTTCTAAGAAAGAGGTGGAGGGCTTCCTCCTGGGTCCTGACTCTGACCTGCTCCATTCAACAGACTGGCATTTCCATCCATGCAGCTGGGGAGGGTGGGTTCACTTATACTCACCAATGTGATGTCTCTGTAGACATACTTGGATGAGGAGTTCTAGGATCTGAATTTAAAGTGGAAGGTAAAAATCCCTTTCAGCTTAAGTCTAAACTTTGT
>NC_043700.1:179148160-179149610 GCF_006229205.1 Suricata suricatta | reverse complement strand
TGTTCAGTGTGCATGTATTATATGAACATCAATGGCAGTAGCATTGTGTCCTTACGTAGCGCCATTTTCATGATAGGTAGCTCAAACTTAGGTTTAGATGACTGAATTGTTTTGTCAATAAAGTTAAATGGATGATAGATTTCTAAGGCTAGATTATAGTTTGTTTAAAACCTACATAAAGTAGAGCACACATATTTTGTTGGCAGTTAACATGCATTAGTGATGCCTAATCTTTCCCCTACTCTTCTTTGTAGGGGCTCCACAAACCGGTGTTCTCTGAACACTTAACATGTATCCGGTATTATACTGTGATCTTAATGCTTAAGACAGACACAGTTGCCTTGAGCAGCTTGTGCTCTGAAGGGCAAGAGCTACAAAGTACTACAAAGAAAAAGTTATGGTCATATTGGATTATGAAAGAGGGCATCTCTCCTGGTGTAAGTCATAGAAGCCACCCGAATGGAAGGGCTATGCTCTGGTGAGCTGAGATAAAATAATGAAAATTTTAGATTCTTGAGGAGGAAAAGTTCAATGCAGTGTTCCATGTACATAGTACGGTGTACTTACTATGGCAAATTGTCAAGTTTATTTCTTTTGAGGGGAGGGGAGAGAGAGATTGTGTGTGTGTCTGTGTGTGTGTGTCTGTGTGTGTCTCTGTGTGTGTGTGTGTGTGCACGCGCACACACACAAATGGGGGAGGGGCAGAGAAAGAGGGAAAAAGAGAATCCCAAGCAGGCTTTGGAGTCTCATATGGAGCTTGATCTCACAAATCATGGGATCACGACCCGAGCTTGAAACCAGGAGTTGGACGTTTAACTGTCTGAGCGCACAGGCACCCCCAGGGTTCTTGTTAAGGGTAGTAATTTGATGCAACCTAGGTTTTTCTAATTGTGCTTTATTTTTCTGACTAGCATGAAAATGAAATTATTGGGCTTATATTGTTAATGGAGGGTGATTCAGTTTAACATTCTGTGGTTTTGAACTGTATGAATTTGATTTCATGGGCATACCTATAAGTCCTATAAATCGTATTTGGATGATTACTCTGACCATTATGGGAAAAGTTAACTGAATGGGAGACATGGATGTGGAGAAAGCATATAGGAGGCAATTTAGTAACACAGGAGAGAGATTATAGCAAATTGACCTGGAAGGATGGCTGGAGGAATGAAGAAAAAAGTAAATAGATTTCAGAATCTTCAGGAAGGAATTTGTATGACTTGGTGATTGATGGGCAGGAAAAGAAATGAATATACCATGGTTATTAGGTTTCTGGTTTGAGCTTATGAAATATGAAATATCCCCAATATAGAAACCTGATCAGAGGCAGGTTTGGAAGTGCGGAAGTTTGTAATTTTAGTATTAAACTTTATTTTCTCTTCAAATGAGGTCTGATAAGTTATGGAGTAAGTAAAATGCTGAAATGAGTGTATGGTTCTGGAGTAAAGAA
>NC_043700.1:179146676-179148060 GCF_006229205.1 Suricata suricatta | reverse complement strand
ATCAGACCTCATTTGAAGAGAAAATAAAGTTTAATACTAAAATTACAAACTTCCGCACTTCCAAACCTGCCTCTGATCAGGTTTCTATATTGGGGATATTTCATATTTCATAAGCTCAAACCAGAAACCTAATAACCATGGTATACTCATTTCTTTTCCTGCCCATCAATCACCAAGTCTTACAAATTCCTTCCTGAAGATTCTGAAATCTATTTACATTTTTCTTCATTCCTCCAGCCATCCTTCCAGGTCAATTTGCTATAATCTCTCTCCTGTGTTACTAAATTGCCTCCTATATGCTTTCTCCACATCCATGTTTCCCATTCAGTTAACTTTTCCCATAATGGTCAGAGTAATCATCCAAATACGATTTATAGGACTTATAGGTATGCCCATGAAATCAAATTCATACAGTTCAAAACCACAGAATGTTAAACTGAATCACCCTCCATTAACAATATAAGCCCAATAATTTCACTTTCATGCTAGTCAGAAAAATAAAGCACAATTAGAAAAACCTAGGTTGCATCAAATTACTACCCTTAACAAGAACTCTGGGGGTGCCTGTGCGCTCAGACAGTTAAACATCCAACTGTTGGTTTCAAGCTCGGGTCGTGATCCCATGATTTGTGAGATCAAGCTCCATATGGGACTCCAAAGCCTGCTTGGGATTCTCTTTTTCCCTCTTTCTCTGCCCCTCCCCCATTTGTGTGTGTGCACGTGCACACACACACACACACAGACACACACGTACAGACACACACACAATCTCTCTCTCCCCTCCCCTCAAAAGAAATAAACTTGACAATTTGCCATAGTAAGTACACCGTACTATGTACATGGAACACTGCATTGAACTTTTCCTCCTCAAGAATCTAAAATTTTCATTATTTTATCTCAGCTCACCAGAGCATAGCCCTTCCATTCGGGTGGCTTCTATGACTTACACCAGGAGAGATGCCCTCTTTCATAATCCAATATGACCATAACTTTTTCTTTGTAGTACTTTGTAGCTCTTGCCCTTCAGAGCACAAGCTGCTCAAGGCAACTGTGTCTGTCTTAAGCATTAAGATCACAGTATAATACCGGATACATGTTAAGTGTTCAGAGAACACCGGTTTGTGGAGCCCCTACAAAGAAGAGTAGGGGAAAGATTAGGCATCACTAATGCATGTTAACTGCCAACAAAATATGTGCGCTCTACTTTATGTAGGTTTTAAACAGACTATAATCTAGCCTTAGAAATCTATCATCCATTTAACTTTATTGACAAAACAATTCAGTCATCTAAACCTAAGTTTGAGCTACCTATCATGAAAATGGCGCTACGTAAGGACACAATGCTACTGCCATTGATGTTCATATAATACATGCACACTGAACA
>NC_043700.1:179144984-179146576 GCF_006229205.1 Suricata suricatta | reverse complement strand
AAACTAAACTAAACAAACAAACAAAAAACTCAGGGGATCTGAGTTCTAGACTACCACTTGCATTCCTGATGTATATAGCTTAGCAATGCATATACCTGTGTGTTGAATTATCTTGGAAGCTCAAGGTGAACTGTGTAGGGTAGGAGGGATGGAAGTATGTGACGAAAGAGTAAAATCAGTTGGACAACATGAATGCTAAAATTAGTTATTTTTGGTATGACAATAATGCTAAATTCCTTGAATGAAAAAAAATAGATATTTACTGTACACAAATAGCTTATTTTCTATATAACGATAATGTTAAATTCCTTATATATATTTTAATTAGGTATATGTTTATTTTAAAAACATTATAAGTGACTTATGGGGCGCCTGGGTGGCTCAGTCAGTTAAGGGTCTGACTTCAGCTCAGCTCATGATCTCCTGGTTGGTGAGTTTGAGCCCCACGTCAGGCTCTGTGCTGACAGTTCAGAGCCTGGAGCCTGCTTTGGATCCTGTGTCCCCTCTCTATCTGCCCCTGCCACACTCATACTCTGTCTCTCTCACTCTCTTGAAAATAGTAAATATTAAATTTTTTTAAAAAATACGATAGGTAACTTAAAAATATGCTTTGGCAATAACAGCAATAAAAACCAATAAATAAATACGTAATGTTTAAGCACTAGTTTTTTTGAAAATAAGAAACAAAATTATAATTGTCTTCAGATAGTTTATTCCAAGAAAACAAACTCAACTAGTTAGAAAAAAATAGAATTTAATAATTTGATAATTTAAATCTGTTTTTCACTTCTGAATTAAGCAGTAACTGTGACTCCATGTTCTCAGGTGAAGTGACAGCACTGAGGGAATATGAAGACTTGGAAGCCTTTTGAGTCTTTTATTTGAATTCTGGGTTCCACACCTTCCCAGCTATGTGACTCAAAGCATATCCACCGGGCCCAACCTTCGGGGCTATTCTTTCTGTCTCTTCCTTCCATATGCTCAGTTACCTCCAAGATGTTTGCTGTTCCACTCTCTTCAGTGCTCAGAGTGGCCCCTACATCCCAATGTATGCCTTTTTACTTCCAGAATAAAGGAAAGGTATATATTCAAAGATCAAATGCAAAAAGGGTAAAACAAACAATTTAAAATAAAACTTTTTAAATATGTTAAAAATCTAGATACTCTCTAAACCACGTTTAAAAACCCATTCATAAAAGCATCATTAATTTTTACAAACTAATATTTATTAAATATGATGCTCTAGGGATCAAATATTGACCCAAAGTCCATCCATAATCTCTTACATTATACTAGATGGGAGAACAAAGTTTAGACTTAAGCTGAAAGGGATTTTTACCTTCCACTTTAAATTCAGATCCTGGAACTCCTCATCCAAGTATGTCTACAGAGGCATCACATTGGTGAGTATAAGTGAACCCACCCTCCCCAGCTGCATGGATGGAAATGCCAGTCTGTTGAATGGAGCAGGTCAGAGTCAGGACCCAGGAGGAAGCCCTCCACTTCTTTCTTAGAAAAAGAGGCATGAGAACATTTAACCAACAGGAGGGCAAGCAAATGAAGAAGGAAAATGCCAGAAGGCAGTTAGTAAC
>NC_043700.1:179143374-179144884 GCF_006229205.1 Suricata suricatta | reverse complement strand
GTGGAGGGCTTCCTCCTGGGTCCTGACTCTGACCTGCTCCATTCAACAGACTGGCATTTCCATCCATGCAGCTGGGGAGGGTGGGTTCACTTATACTCACCAATGTGATGTCTCTGTAGACATACTTGGATGAGGAGTTCTAGGATCTGAATTTAAAGTGGAAGGTAAAAATCCCTTTCAGCTTAAGTCTAAACTTTGTTCTCCCATTTAGTATAATGTAAGAGATTATGGATGGACTTTGGGTCAATATTTGATCCCTAGAGCATCATATTTAATAAATATTAGTTTGTAAAAATTAATGATGCTTTTATGAATGGGTTTTTAAACGTGGTTTAGAGAGTATCTAGATTTTTAACATATTTAAAAAGTTTTATTTTAAATTGTTTGTTTTACCCTTTTTGCATTTGATCTTTGAATATGTACCTTTCCTTTATTCTGGAAGTAAAAAGGCATACATTGGGATGTAGGGGCCACTCTGAGCACTGAAGAGAGTGGAACAGCAAACATCTTGGAGGTAACTGAGCATATGGAAGGAAGAGACAGAAAGAATAGCCCCGAAGGTTGGGCCCGGTGGATATGCTTTGAGTCACATAGCTGGGAAGGTGTGGAACCCAGAATTCAAATAAAAGACTCAAAAGGCTTCCAAGTCTTCATATTCCCTCAGTGCTGTCACTTCACCTGAGAACATGGAGTCACAGTTACTGCTTAATTCAGAAGTGAAAAACAGATTTAAATTATCAAATTATTAAATTCTATTTTTTTCTAACTAGCTGAGTTTGTTTTCTTGGAATAAAGAGAAACTATCTGAAGACAATTATAATTTTGTTTCTTATTTTCAAAAAAACTAGTGCTTAAACATTACGTATTTATTTATTGGTTTTTATTGCTGTTATTGCCAAAGCACATTTTTAAGTTACCTATCGTATTTTTAAAAAAAATTTAATATTTACTATTTTCAAGAGAGTGAGAGACACAGAGTATGAGTGTGGCAGGGACAGATAGAGAGGGGACACAGGATCCAAGGCAGGCTCCAGGCTCTGAACTGTCAGCACAGAGCCTGACGTGGGGCTCAAACTCACCAACCAGGAGATCATGAGCTGAGCTGAAGTCAGACCCTTAACTGACTGAGCCACCCAGGCGCCCCATAAGTCACTTATAATGTTTTTAAAATAAACATATACCTAATTAAAATATATATAAGGAATTTAACATTATCGTTATATAGAAAATAAGCTATTTGTGTACAGTAAATATCTATTTTTTTTCATTCAAGGAATTTAGCATTATTGTCATACCAAAAATAACTAATTTTAGCATTCGTGTTGTCCAACTGATTTTACTTCTTTCGTCACATACTTCCATCCGTCCTACCCTACACAGTTCACCTTGAGCTTCCAAGATAATTCAACACACAGGTATATGCATTGCTAAGCTATATACATCAGGAATGCAAGTGGTAGTCTAGAACTCAGATCCCCTGAGTTTTTTGTTTGTTTGTTTAGTTTAGTTT
>NC_043700.1:179141834-179143274 GCF_006229205.1 Suricata suricatta | reverse complement strand
TCCTACCCTACACAGTTCACCTTGAGCTTCCAAGATAATTCAACACACAGGTATATGCATTGCTAAGCTATATACATCAGGAATGCAAGTGGTAGTCTAGAACTCAGATCCCCTGAGTTTTTTGTTTGTTTGTTTAGTTTAGTTTAGTTTTGTTTTTAGATAAAATGAAGACAGTAACGTAGACCCATTTTCACTGAGTCACAATAACAAGAAATCAAATGCCTGCATAAGAAGATGCTATGATGTTCTTTTAACTTTTAAATAAAGATGTAAATGGGGAAAATGATAAGAGATCATACTTTTTAAATGAAAACATAGTGAAGGATTTGATTTGGAGGTAACTCTTGTAGTTTTAAAACAACAAAAAACGGGGATACCAAACAAGGTAATGCAAGTTAGAACGACCTAGTTAGGTCTAAATCATAATAAATGTAAGATGATATTGGTCTTGCAAAAATATTCATTTGCATACGGACACCTGGAGGTTAAACATCTGACTCTTGATTTCAGCTCAGGTCATGATCTCATGGTTCACGGGATCAAGCCCCACACTGGGCTCTGGTCTGACAGTGTGAAGCCTGTCACTCTCTCTCTCTGCCCCTGCACCCCCCCACCCCATAAATAGTTAAAAAAATTCATTTGTATGATTTCTCACATTCCTTAAGAGATTTATCTCAGTTAATCTCTTTATAATGCCTTTAGTCATTGTTCATACTAGATTCCATTTGGGTCTAAAATACATTGTTTTGTAGACATAGACATTTTAAAAAGTTCTTTTTTTAACATGTTATTAATTTTGAAGAGACAGAGACAGTGTGATCAGAGGAGGAGCAGAAAGAGAGAGATCGAGAGAGGGAGACAGAATCTGAAGCAGGCTCCAGGCACTTAGCTGTCAGCACAGAGCCCGATGCAGGGCTCGAACCCACAAGCTGTGAAATCATGACCTGAGCTGGAGTCCGGACGCCCAACCGACTGAACCACCCAGGTGCCCCAACATATGCATTTTAAAAATAATTGGGCATGTTAAAAATGAAGGCTCATTCTATTTTATCTTTTGAGGTTGAACAATATACAGTTAGAAAGTTGGAAAGAAACCATGCATGGTAATTTAAAATATTGCTCTTTCATACCATTTTTGCTTAAGTTGCTTCAGGAAATGCAAGTAACTGCCACTTAATGAAAAATATACATAGATAGCAAGTCTGTTAATCCAGGTATGTAATGATGCAATAATGCTCCTTTTTGGAGTTACCACGAATCTTTGCTTAGCTGCATATATTAAAATGCCATTGGCAAAACTCACACCAGTTTCTAGGAGTTTCCACTGGAGAGAGCATTACAAGAGGCCATTGAACTTTACTTTTTTGAACCTTTGTTGGTGGGGCATTGGTTTCTGGATTGCTATTCTGTTCGCATGATGAACTAATTGACCTAGCAGGA
>NC_043700.1:179139970-179141734 GCF_006229205.1 Suricata suricatta | reverse complement strand
CACAAAAGGTGACACGAAAGCCCAAATTGAGGGGTCAGGGCTATTACAGAAGAGTCCCGACAAACACATGGACATACAAAGGATGGTGTTGGAGGGGAGGAGGGTGGCAGGCAAAGGAAACGATTATGAAAACATGTGGGCGCTAACTGGGGAATACAATAGTTCACTTTCACTGGAAGTTGACTTGAACTTGAGTTTTTCTATGTAACACTTTAAGCTTTCAGCTAAAGAGCCATTTTCCATCATAAAGTATCCACATAAAATTTATTATCTTTTTGGAGCACTTGGGTGGCTCAAACATCCAACTTTGGCTCAGGTAATGATCTCACGGTTCCTGAGTTTGAGCCCTGCATCTGACTTTCTATTTTTAGTGTGGAGCCTGCTTCAGATCCTTTGTTCTGTGTGTGTGTGAGTGAACAAGTGCGCGCTCTCTCTCTTTCTCTCTCTCCCAAAAATAAACATTAAAAAATTTATTATCTTTTTTGAGTTTTTAAATATACTAAGCATGTCCTAGTAACTTAAAATTGAAAGTGGCCTTTTTATCTCTTAGATTGATTTATAAACAGAAATATTTAGGAAACATATCTTTAGAAAATAATTACTTATAAGTTTTAACTGTATCTAATTGATACATTTTTAAATGGAAACTTTGTTCTCTACAATAGATATACATTATACACATATCTACACAACTATAGACCTTCCCATCCACCCAAGACTATTTCATTGACATATATAAAAGTCACCAGAAGCTTGGGCAGTATTTAAAATAATAATAATAATAATAATAATAATAATAATAATAATAACAAATTTTAAAAACTGTTTAAAAGCCCAGAAAAAATGGGCTACAGGTTAAATAGAAATTGACATTAAAGAAACCTCAAAGAAATAACATAAGCCTTCAAAATTACAATAAATAGAACAAAGTGTGAAACTTGGTGGCAAAATAAAAAATCATTTCCTATTAAAAAAAGCTATCTATTAAAAACATAAAGTTTGCCCATGTCCATAAAGTCTGAATGTCAAAAACAATGTAGAAGTAACTAGAACTAAAACAAAATTTCATGGAACACTTGTAATAAACTTCAATGTCTAAAATACACAGAAAATTCAGAGAAAATAAGCAAACACAAGCCTTTGGAAAATAGACAAAGATTTTCATAAGGCAAATCATACCATATCCAATCAACTGACGTACTTAACAAGAATAACACGTGAACAGGGGGAAATTCACAGACATAATTTATTTGGTCTTACAAATCTGATGCTTGTAAAGTCTCATTTGCTGCTAATTTAAAATGTGAGTTACTGTGGATTCGGGGCAAATGAGGACTGATGGATATGAAAATAACTGCCAAGCCATGTCTGCAGGTGGAAAACAAAGGGCGGTGATCAGCCTGCAAACCCCTGAAATCAGGAGGGCGCATCACAGCGTCCTGACCGGTGCCTGCAGGCCGACTTATGAAAGTACATAAATGCCCAGAAAGGGGATGAATACATTGACTTTCAATGTTCCTTCGTGACAAATATGACATTTAAAAAATCCAAATAAAAAACTGAGTTCTAGGGGCACCTGGGTGGCTCGGTTGGTTGAATATCCAACTCTTGATTTCCGTCCAGGTCATGACCCCAGTGTCTGGGGATCAAGCCCCACACCAGGCTCCGCAAGGAGCGTGAAGCCTGCTTGGGATTCCATCTTCCTCTCCCTCTGCCTCCCTCCCTCCCTCTCAAAAACAAAATAAAAATCTTTAAAAGCAAACC